>NC_133197.1:40615000-40915000 GCF_049306965.1 Danio rerio
TGTTATAAACTCAACACTGAAGATGTGCTTCGTTTAAAGGGCACCTAGTTCACCTCTAGTTTAATATTTAATATTAATATTATGGTTGTTCTGAGTGTGCCAGTTTAGGCTTAGTTCAGAACTCAGTTCAGATTTTTGGGGGTGTGTACACAGCTCGTTGTTTTAGGGGTATATTGTAGAGATCAGCGCGGGGTCGCGGAGTCCCGCTCCTGCCCGCTCCCGCCAGGTTTTAGCCCGAACCCGACCGCTCCCGCTTATATTCAGCATTTGTTGTCCCGCTGCCTGACCCGGCCCATTTTCTACCAGCCGCGTTCGATCCCGCTAAAGAACGTGGGGGAGGAAAAAAACGAAATCCACCCAGCTATACAGAGTCCAGACAGCTTATAACAAGCTGTCTGTATAAACACACACACGTTCATTCACACATCACGTTACATTTGCATGCTCGCTCGCTCAGGAGTCGGGAGCGATATTGCAAGACGGCCCGCTCCCGTCCCAAATTAAACCCGTTACCGACCGCTCCCGCGCTTTATTCGGAAATAAGAATGCAGACCTCTAGTGTGTTGCTTCACATGAAAATTTGTTTCGACTTCCCGCCTAACTTAACAAGGGGGCGGAGCCAAGAGCTCCCCCGCTTTGTGTATGCCAACAGAGAGAAGCAGCATGAGTGAGCGGACCAGCATTCAGCCGTACATGTACGACTCAAGACACAGACCGAGCAGATACGACTGTAGAGGAGTCAGCAATTCTAATGTGCCAGAATGTGTAATTACAAAAGCACTCGTGTCTTTGTTTAGTTTAACAGCTGCTATGTAACGATGCATGCGTCATCCGTATCCGCTTATAAGTGGCGATGTGTGTAATACTGTTTCCGAGTCCAAGCCACCACTCATTTGAGTTGAGAAATCATTCGTTTATGATCACTTTTAATTCATATCACACAATAAAGTTAATTTTTTATATAAAGTCATAGTGTACACAACAATCTCTGGACTTGTTGCATAACAAATATCAAACTTTTAACAATTTATTAAAAAAAATGAATCACTTTCTGGCTATGAATATGATATGTAAACCCGTACAGCTTTACTGTAGATATTTATTAGAGTGAGCATGACGTCGACTTAAACTCAGTCGTACACCACGCCCACCAAAAGGTTACTCTTTGTAGTGGAAACGCAAGCCTGATAAAGGTGACCCGTACCCACCTGAACCATACCGTACTGTACCAATCAGTGGAAACGAGGCCTAATTAACCTAGTTTATACTGATTACAATGCGTATAAAGTCAAAGGTGTTAAAACACATGCTAATGATACAAGCTTTTTTGGTAACTTTAAGGTAAAACTTCCCAATCAGATGTGTTTTTAACTTCTACTCATCAAAAATCCAGATTCGGCATTGTAGATCCTGCGATGTGACTACTGCGCATGTGCCCACACTTTTATAAACAGCAGATTCAAGCACTTTCAAGGACCTGTGTTTGTTTTTAAGCACTTTCAGGCCCTGAATCCAATTCCAGAACTGTCCAGAAGTGTGGGAATCCTGTATTTGTGCACACGCGCATTTCCATATCGATGCTGAAACCATACATTGTGCAGCCCTAATATGAAATGAAGGTAAACTCACACTTGATGTTGAAGGAGGTCTCGGCCGTTCGCTCTTCTTCTCCAGTGCTGTTTTTAGAGGCGATGCATTGGAAGTTTCCAGAATCCAGCGTCCGGTCGATGGCAGTGAACTTCAGGTTTCCTCCGTCCAGAAAGCGGCGCTCTGAGTTTGTGACCGGCTCTCCGTTTTGTGTCCAGGCATAAGAAACACCCTGAGGGTCGTTTACTTCACACCGCAGCATGGCACTGCGCCCGTGCAGAGCGTCCTGGGGTTTTGGCTCTTTGGTGAAGTAGAAAGAGGCAGCCTGTGCCATAATCACTATCGAGAACGAGAAAAAGACAAAGCATCGTCATGAGCAATGATAGCCGAAATAATCAGGCTCAATCCCAATTCTCTTTTAGCCTGCTTTCACACCCATCAATCGATTATTTTGTTCTGAAGCAGCTATTAAAAGTGTTGCTTTTTGTTCAAGTGTGGTGCGCTTTCACACGGCAAAGTTTATAAACAGACCATAATAGTTTAAATAAGTCACACGCCAGTAAAATGTACTCCCATTGGTCAAAGTTGGTCCTGGATTTTGCCTACCCAAATTTAAAAGCTTCCCAAATCCACATGCAGAGGTGTGGATTTGGTATCGTTTTAAAGAAAACCCTTTGAGTTTTTCATAAAACACTATTGAAAGTGTTTAAAATATCTGTATATGTTGTTGAGTGAGTGTGCTGTAATTAATGTTGCTGGTTCCTGCACGTGTCTGTAATCATAGGACAAAAGAGAAATGTCTCCACCATAATCTATGCAGAAGTTATTGTGTTCCTGCTGATGAGAGGTGCTGTACAAGCCACAGGGAGCGATCATTGTGTTCATATTTCACTATTCTTCTGTTTGATCAAACATAATTCAGTGTGTTTGGAGCACGTCAGACATATAAAAGCATTACTCATGCACATCAGCTCAAAAACAGAGGAGAATGGCCCTGAAGCACACAGCATAAGGTAAGAGATGACAGCTGTCTGTGCTATCTGGGGCTGCTTATTGATCATAAATGTATTGTTTTCACTTCTGCACCATGGAAACACCGAGATTCATTCAGCAACTGTTTGATATGTGAATATAATTCAGTAAGAAGAACGCTAGAACCGTATGAGCACCGGCAAGAGCTTTCATTTGAGCTATAACTTGTACATGTGTCATATGAGAAATATGAAAATGAACCAATGTTCAATACCCAGCTGGGGGATCCAAAAACTGTATTTAATAACTTTTGTACAGTAGATTAAAAACCAAAGTGATGCAGATATGTGCATAAAATATAGATTCTACACTTTCAAAAGAAACCACTTACGGGGGTCTGGTGCAATGCTAGACCTTTGAATCTTAAAGCGAAAGTCGATGACGACACGGACCCGGTTTAACTGGTTGGGAGCGCCGGTGCTACCAGGTAAAAATAAGTTAATTTAAGCTCTGCATTAGATGAATGTTGTATTTATTGGTTTTATTTATATATTATTTATTGTTCTGTCATTTATTTAGTGTAAAATTATTTCTGTTTAAATGTCACAAATATTCACTTATTTTAAAGCACAGAGAGAGAGAGAGAGTCATTGACTATTGTTTGTTTTTAATAGCATTATGTGCTGTATTACCTGGTTACTGAGCAGCAATAAATAACACTGTAAATTATAAATATTTTTTAATCCTATTTTCTGAACTAGTGGGGTTTTTGATTAATGAATACATAATAATCGTGATTATTTCTCAGACTATAATCTTACAACCAAAATCCATAATCGCTGCATCCCTAGTAGCAGTATGTCCTATCAGGTGGAACAGAATTGGTTTAAAACTCATATCACAGTTTTTGAAAATAAATCTATCGCGATATATATTGATATCAAATTATTGTCCAGCCCTACTAATGAGCTGTATTACAGCTTCATCTGTGTCTGTTTCCATCACCGACTGCTGTTTATCTGACATAGCGAATGATGAGAAGCACACGCGCATGTTAGAATGAAGAGCGGGAAGAAGCGGCTCATTTGCATTTAAAGCAACATGCTACAAAAACAGCGACGCTGTACTCAGACACCCAAATGAGCAGATTCTACATTACATAACAAATAATCTGAAGGGTATATTGAGCAGAAACTGCAGACACTTTCTGGAGACGGCATTTAGGCGGGATTAAATCAGATTTTGAATTATAAAAGCGCACATTTCAAAGCACTTTGCGGGAGCTTTAATCAGTGCCTACAGCTCCAGAAGGACGACTTGTGCTGTCGATAAGTAAAGTGCAGGTGAAAGACTTTGAGAGAAAGCAGAGCAGCTTTCAGCCTTCCTCAAGACTAAGTTCGCTCTTTGTTTTCATGCAGCTGGAGCTCCAATCCAGACGCCCAGGTGTGCTTCAGACCAGACCAAAACTGGCTCTTTAATCCTGACCTGCCTCTCAGACCCCAACGATAACCTTCATTATTATTTTCTGATAGTCTCCAGAACAAATCACTGTTATACAATGACTTGCCTAACTATCCTAACTTTAACTCAATTACCTAGATAAGCCTTTAATAGTCACTTTAATACTACTTTAATACTAGTTTCCTGAAGAATATCTTGTCAAATATTAAGTGCCGTCGACTTTTATGTTTACAATTGTGTTGAAACTTCTCTCTGTTAAACAGAAATTGAGGAAAAAATATACAAGAGGGCTGATAATTCTGACATCAACTAATTTCTGGCGGTTTTAAAACCTTGGCTTTTCCAACCCGTGGCAAATCGTGAAACCGGTTATCGTCCCTGCTGAATGCCAGGAGTGCCCCAGGGTCTAATGCTCAGTCCCTCTGCTGTTCTCCGTCCAGCAGAGTGAATCTTCATTCAGCAGATCTGACATTCAGCCAGACGGACAGACAGTAGCCAGTCCCGCTCCGATGGCCAGCGCTCACACTGGGAATGGGAAATGAAGGCCAGATTCCCTGCGGCGCGGCACTAAAACATATTCAATAAACAGCTGTGATGAGTGACGGGAGTCTGGAGATATTTCATGAGCGAAACGAGACGGTTGCAGCTGTCCGGAGAGAGATAACCTCTCTTTAATTCACTTTGACGGGGTGTCAACATGACTCCACTCAATACACAGCTGTGCTCGGATTATATTGGAAGAAAACTGACATTGTTTTGCTGCAGTATACAGCGCTCCACACAAATCAGCACACTCCATATTTTGAAAGTGGATATTTGGTAACACTTCAAAATAACTACACACTATGAATCAGTTATTAAGCATTAGCATGTGGTCAATTCATTATCTGTTATGCATTACCTCTGCATTAATAAATGTTAGTAAGCAGTTTACATATGCTCCATTCTTGACTTATTAGTAGGCCCTACGCAGGAATCCCAGCCACACGCAGGAATCCGCAGAGTTTGAGCCCATCATTCAGTCTATTTATTTACTTGTGTGTAAATTTATATGCATTCAATTATTATATTTATTTAAATTAATTTCACTATTATTATTACGATATAATAGTATCGTATCGGGGGGGGGGGTGCAATGGTGTTGGATGGTGGAGAGGTGTTGCGGACAAAAGGACGAAAGTGGAACGGGAAGGGGGGTTGTCGCCAACGAAAGTGAAGAGGGTTGGGGAGTCGCGGATAGAAAGTGAAAGTGAACAGCGGATGTGGGAGGAGGGCGCTTGAGGAGGGGGATCGGTAAAATAAGGAGTCGGATCAGATTTCAGAGGTGCCGGATCCAGCGAGTTCCGACACAAATTAAGCCCTGGTCCCGTCCAAACAGCTTACAAAAGATGATTTTTTATCATGGGTGCCACTTAATCCAGTATCTCTGCACTGAACACTGTAAAACAGTTTGATTTCTTCTTCATTCTGTGATATGAAACAACATTCGGCCACAAACATGAGTGACTTTGAAACACTCGACTGATGTTTTAAGGGTCACAAAACACCAAAACACATGTGTTGAGCTGTTGACAGTGGTATTTGTGTCCCACACTGCTGAAAACACTATTAGGACACCTATATTTCACTAAAAAGTGTAAATTGGTTGTTTTTGCGTTATTTCAAGCAAATTCGTTCTTCCGGTTTGAAACGAATTTTTGAAGCTGCGTCACGGTCATGAGATAATAGCGTGTATTCCAGCGTGCAGACTGGACGTCTGTGCCAGAGTGTGTCTTATTACGTCTTACAGTGTGCTGCATTAATGCATGAGTAAGGCTTGGTTCAAACCAATCAGCGCGCTCTATTGTGCAACTTCATTAATATTCATTACTGTGTTTACACGACATAGACGCCACGTTATGTTGACAAAACAAGCGTGAAGTGTTGCTTTTATAGTTTGCTGCAGTTCAGTTTTGTTTTCATTTTCTCTCTGTGAGAGCTCAGCTGGAGTCACGTGTGGATTAACAGTGTACGCGACGCTCGACAACAATAACTTACATGTCTAAGGAGGAACATTGTTTACCTGAGAGCTGTTCTAATCTGCAAACGCTGAGATCCGGATTCGCTTGTAGTCTCCTCTTAATAAAGACGCGGCTCTAGTTGCTGGTGATTGTCCTGTCTCTACAGATTTGGTTAGTGAGTGACCAGTGCTCTTTGTTTATTCAGTTTGTTTGTATCGAACTAACTATTGCACCTTGTGTAAACATGTTAGCACCACGACCAAACTTTAACCTCGTGGAGGATTTTCACCGCATTTTGTGACCGGAATAACACACGCGGCTTTCAGACACTACCTGCCGAGTGCATCTAAGTTTCCGGGAAATGCTGAAGGTTTTTTTCTGTCATTCGCCGTGCGGTATCAAGCATTGCATGAAAAATACACGCTTACAGCAGTTCCTCGAATCAAATATCTCGTTTGTCGCGAGGGACATGAATGAATTCCCTGAATGAAAGAGCCAAACTGCAGTTAAAGTCCACCATTTAATCATTTGGCAAATAATTCGACTACAGATGTCCATGTAGGTTAAACACCATCACTTTCTACTGTGTGTGTGTGTGTGTGTGTGTGTGTGTATTTTGACTCTGAAACTTGCGCGTGCCCAAATAGACACTTCCACACCATCCCACTTTTCTTCCTCCGACACTCCCCCCTAAACAGAGCTGGACACGCCCACTTTTCTGACTTTTTCCAAAGTAGAGGTGTGAAAACACCCTGCTGAAACGAGGGGCTTTCATGGCCCTTTAAAGTAAATGCATGTCAGTAAATCTATGAGAACAGGCTCCTAAACGCAAAACTGCAATGCATAAGTGCTACTGTAACAAATCATTGCACAGACTTTTGCAGGATTTATCTTTATTATTATTATTATTATTATTATAAGTCCTGTTTTTTTATTGTGGGAAGAATTTTTACAGGTTTATTAAATACACCACAGCACCAAAATGTATTAAAATAAGCGTGCTCAGTGTTTGAAGGAAAGCATTTAAGACTGTTGTTATCATACGTTGGAGTGTTCAGAGCCGCCATCATCCGCTTTCATTGGCCTGATGAGAATGGGAGGCTTCAGAACCAACCTGGCCCATGCACTGCTCTCCACTTCCTGGATTCCTGCGCAGGAATTTCAGTTTTTTGGGACAAAGATGCCATTCATGGCCTCTCTGCAGCTTACAAGCCAGGAGAGAACCAGCAAAGGAAGCTGATTGGCTGGAGAACATATAAACTTTATGTACACATTAGGCTTGCCCGCAAAAAGTCTCCAGAAAACACTATCAAACTGTGTTCAGACCGGCCTCCATCAACACACAAACCTCCAGATACTCCATGCAGCAAAACATCCAGAAGCAGCGAGAAACATGCACTCATCTTCACAGCTAAATCTCAACATCACATCAACTTTTATTTAACGCCATGCAGAGACAACAACCAGTGATAGAGGATAAGGACTTTATATCACAATATTCCTGGATATTTATTGCAATATAACAACATTATTGATGACAAATCACATGTATCCACTGAGAGACACAAATGAGCCATGCAAGTTCAGAGAGAAGTGTTCATTTTCATGTATTTTACTGTACATTTCACACGAAAAGGTCTTCAACTCTACTCTTGGATGCCTATTTGTTCAGCTGAACTCCACTATAATCAAACACTCTGAAGCAGATAATCAAGGTTTTGAGGATCCTGTTGAATACACAAGTCGATCTGCAGTATAAATCTTAATATTATTCGGTTTCATTCATACTGGACACTAGAGGGCGCCCTTGCGCACAAACTCCACATATGAATTACTAAAGAAAATACATCAGGCTTCACTGCAAGACAGAAAAGAGGATGCAAACAGATCAACAGATCAAAGATGAAGACGCTGGCTGCGTCCGAAACCGCATACGTCCATACTATACAGTCGGCTAAAATCAGTACGCGAGCCGAGTAGTGTGTCCAAATTCACAGAATATGAAAATCAGTCAGCGAGAAGTACCCGGATGACTTACTACTTCCGGCGAGATTCTGGAGTGCGCATCCCATGCACGCTGCGCTATCCCATAATGCCCCGCGAGAGAATTCTTGAATGGGACTGAAGCGACGCAACTGACGCAGGCAAGTCCCGAGACCATGACCAAATGGCGGATGTAGTACGTCCGAATTCCATTCATACTTTTCACATTAATACTGTATAGAACGCACTTTTCCAACGGCCAAGTGGTACGTTTAAATTCAAATGCAGTACATACTGAGTAGTAGGCAGTTTCGGACGCAGCCAACGAACAAACACTGTCTTCATTCTGTGATATTACACCATGTCTGCTCATACAAAAGAACCTCCACTGCCGACTAGTGTTTCATGCAGAGCTCCAGCCACAGCACTGTAGCTCCGCCCACAGCACAGTTGACTCAGTAGCACCGCCCACTGCACTCCTGACTAAGTAGCTCCGCCCACAGCACTTTTGATTTGATAGCGCCACTTACAGCACTGACTCAGTAGCTCCGCCCACAGCACTGTTGACCCAGTAGGCTCTCTGACAGCACTTTAGACTCAGTAGCTCCGCCCACAACATTGATGTGATAGCTCCACCCACAGCACTGTTGACGTGGTAGCTCCACCCACAACACTGTTGATTTGGTAGCTTCGCCCAAAACACTGTTTACTCAACAGCTCCGCCCCAACACAGTTGACTCAGTAGCTCCGCCCCCAACACAGTTGACTCAGTAGCTCCACTCACAACACTATTGATTCGGTAGCTCCACCCACAGCACTGTTGACTTAGTAGCTCCACCCACAGCACTGTTGACTTGGTAACTCCACCAACAATACCGTTGACTCGGTAGCTCCACCCACAACACTGTTGACTTGGTAACTCCACCAACAATACCGTTGACTCTGTAGCTCCACCCACAACACTGCTGACTCGGTAGCTCCGCCGACAGCAGTTGACTCAGTAGCTCCACCCACAGAAATGTTGACACTGTTTGCCCAGAGGACTGTTGACTGTAGCTCCGCCCATAGCACTGTTGACTCAGTAGCTCCACCCACAGCACTGTTGCCTCAGTAGCTCCGCCCACAGCATTGTTGACTCAGTAGCTCCACCCACAGCACTGTTGACTCAGTAGCTCCGCCCACAGCATTGTTGACTCAGTAGCTCCACCCACAGCACTGTTGACTCAGTAGCTCCGCCCACAGCATTGTTGACTCAGTAGCTCCACCCACAGCACTGTTGACTCAGTAGCTCCCCCCAACAGCATGTCTTCAGATGCTCGTTTCTTCCAGAAAGTTGTAACTCGGTCTTAAAGGAATTAAAAAACTAAAGACTTCTCAGAGAAAAGATGGATGCTGTACTACTTTATAGGCAACTAAAGGTTAAGATGAGATTGGTGTAAAGTGAGCATGCTACATTCCCTTAAGTGATTCAATAAAGCACACAACAATACTCAAAAGAGGACGAGTCCAAAAGAGCTGATGAACATTACCGTGATTTACAAGGCATTTGAAACAGAGCAGGGGGGTTTTCTCAGACTCTACTGTAACTGTAGAGGAGCCGCACACACCAAGCCACCCACAGACACAAAGACAGTAAAGTATACAAGAGAAGAGACCTGCTGCTGATCAACTCCACCTGTCCTCTTAAAACACAAGCCCTTTAATTGGGTTGTTAATCTCATCTGAAACCCTGAGAACGGCCCGTTTTGGAAATGCGACCTCTGAGGATGAGCCCACAAAAAAAGGGCAGGAGCAGAAACTAGACACCTCCGCTTTAGGAGAGAGTATTGTATTATTTCACACTGAACCCGCTTCTAAATACTTTCTCTCCCCAGACACTGTCATTGTAGTTGTTTCAAAGTAAATACACAACACGCTAAATCAAAACGCAATTTAAAGATGTTGCATTTCCAACAATTGTGAGATGTTTGTCCTCGAAATGCTCCTGTGTGTAGCATTAGTTTAGATTCCAAAGCCTTCTGTTGGGTTTTATTGGGTTTTATTGTGGCACCATCTGCTGTTAAACACTAGCCTAGAGCAGCATCTGCTGTTAAACACTAGCCTAGAGCAACATCTGCTGTTAAACACTAGCCTAGAGCAGCATCTGCTGTTAAACACTAGCCTAGAGCAGCATCTGCTGTTAAACACTAGCCTAGAGCACCATCTGCTGTTAAACACTAGCCTAGAGCAGTAACTGCTGTTTAACACTAGCCTAGAGCAGCATCAGCTGTTAAACACTAGCCTAGAGCAACATCTGCTGTTAAACACTAGCCTAGAGCAGTAACTGCTGTTTAACACTAGCCTAGAGCACCATCTGCTGTTAAACACTAGCCTACAGCAACATCTGCTGTTAAACACTAGCCTAGAGCAACATCTGCTGTTAAACACTAGTCTAGAGCACCATCTGCTGTTAAACACTAGCCTAGAGCAGTAACTGCTGTTAAACACTAGCCTAGAGCAACATCTGCTGTTAAACACTAGCCTAGAGCAACATCTGCTGTTAAACACTAGCCTAGAGCAACATCTGCTGTTAAACACTAGCCTAGAGCAACATCTGCTGTTAAACACTAGCCTAGAGCAACATCTGCTGTTAAACACTAGCCTAGAGCAACATCTGCTGTTAAACACTAGCCTAGAGCGACATCAGCTGTTAAACACAAGCCTAGAGCAACATCTGCTGTTAAACACTAGCCTAGAGCAACATCTGCTGTTAAACACTAGCCTAGAGCAACATCTGCTGTTAAACACTAGCCTAGAGCAACATCTGCTGTTAAACACTAGCCTAGAGCAACATCTGCTGTTAAACACTAGCCTTTTCAGAATATCTTGTTTTGCATGTAACAGATTAAAGACGTTTAGATGAACTTGAGTAACTTTTAAGTGAACTGTCCCTTTAAGAACACTCCGCTTCAGGCACCACTGGTAACAGAAGTTTCCCTCCCAGACAGAAACTAGATCTTGCCCCTAAAACGGCCCGTCTGTCCAGTGCTGACCCCAAACACACAGATCTGTAAGGTGCTCCATCATCTGTGAAGAGGTGGGAGTCTCGGTTAAAAGCAGGAAAGACTTTTTTTTTTTGCAGCTGTTCACTAAATCACAGCCGTCATATTGTGTTCAGACATGGAAGAACAGGTGGATTATAATGCCCACTGAACACAAGGACCAGCAGAGACCCCTGCAAATGCAGCCTGATAAGAACCAACTGCTGGGGACTCCAGACGCCAAACAGGAATTACATTACAGCAAATTAGCGGCCATCCTGCTGTTCTGGCATTGAGGGAGTGTCACAATACACAGTTATTTACAGAGACTGTTTCACATGCTGGACAGAGAAACCAGCTTCAACCTGATTTTAAGTCATGCACATGCAATAAAACACCTAATTTGTGCAGACGAGCTGAGCATTCCATCTGTATTCATGCTTGCTTTAAAATAAGGATGAACATTGTATCTTTACTTACAGCGCTAGAGATATATTTATTTATTTATTAATGATACTATTTATTTTGACCCAGTACATACCTTTATGCTACTGCTGAATGCTTTAGTCTGACTGACCAATGAGTAGCCTAAAGCCCTGATAATTAATATGCATAAATAGATATAACAATAAATAGATATGACAGATCTAACAATAGATAGATATTACGACCAAGATGAAACAACAGACATAACGATAGATATAATGACAGATCGATAGAAAACGACAGATATAACTATGGATACAACATGTGCAACAATGGATGGATGGATAATTGGGTGGATAAACAGTTTGATAGATACAACGGCACATATATATATATTAACATATATAAAAATAGATGGATACAGCGACAGACATGACGATAGATACGACAGATATAACGATAGCTAGATATAACGACAGATATAACGATAGCTAGATATAACGACAGATATAACGATAGCTAGATATAACAACAGATATAACGATAGCTAGATATAATGACAGATATAACGATAGCTAGATATAACGACAGATATAACGATAGCTAGATATAATGACAGATATAACGATAGCTAGATATAACGACAGATATAACGATAGCTATATATAATGACAGATATAACGATAGCTAGGTATAACGACAGATATAACGATAGCTAGATATAACGATAGCTAGATATAACGACAGATATAACGATAGCTAGATATAACAACAGATATAACGATAGCTAGATATAACGACAGATATAACGATAGCTAGACATAACAGCAATAACAACAGATAGATACGACAGACATAACGATAGATACAAGGACAGATATAACGATAGCTAGATATAACAACAGATATAACGATAGCTAGACATAACGACAGATATAACGATAGCTAGACATAACGACAGATATAACGATAGCTAGATATAACAGCTATAACAATAGATGGATATGACAGACATAACAATAGATACAAGGACAGATATAAAGATAGCTAGATATAACAACAGATATAACAATAGATGGATACAACGACAGACATAACGATAGATACAACGACAGATATAATGACAGACATAACGAGTTATATCGATAGATATAACGACAGATATACCGATCGATAGATACAACGACAGATATAATAACAGATATATACAACAACCGATATGTCGACAGATAGATGAAACGAAAGATATAACAACAGTTATATCAATAGATAGATACAAAGACAGAGATAGAACGACAGATATAACGATAGATAGAACAACAGATATAACAATAGATGGATACAACGACAGACATAACGATAGATACAACGACAGATATAATGACAGACATAACGAGTTATATCGATAGATATAATGACAGATATACCGATCGATAGATACAACGACAGATATAATAACAGATATATACAACAACCGATATGTCGACAGATAGATGAAACGAAAGATATAACAACAGTTATATCAATAGATAGATACAAAGACAGAGATAGAACGACAGATATAACGATAGATAGAACAACAGATATAACGATAGATACAAAGACAGATATAACAAGATGCAACAAAACACAAAATGACAGATAGTCATAGACACAACGTCAGATATAACGATAAATAGTTAGAATGACAGATATATCGACAGCTAGAATGAAAGATATATCAATAGATAGATATAACGACAGATATAACAATAGATATAACGACAGATACAAAAATAGATATAACAAGATCACAAAAAGACAACAGATCAACAAAAGACAATCACAAATAATCATGGATACAACGACAGATATAAAGACAAATGTGTCAATAGATATAACGACAGATAGATAGAACGAAAGATATAACGATAAATGACAGATATAACGATAGATAGATAGATAGATAGATAGATAGATAGATAGATAGATAGATAGATAGATAGATAGATAGATAGATAGATAGATAGATAGATAGATAGATAGATAGATAGATAGATAGATAAAAGTGTTATTCTGTGCCGAGAAATAAACCTCTAATTAACAGACTTTATTATCATTTAATTGTACAGTTTAATCTATCATTGAAATACTCAGACTTCTACAAAGTAAATGGAATATCAGCTATTCCAGAAACTGCCATCTTCATGTTTTCTCGTAGCTTTGTATTCGTTTACACTTGCTTTTATTGTTGGCAAATGGGTCAAAACTAGCGGTGGTGACGGACGGCAACAAAGACCTGGAGAAAAAACTGAAATGTATAAACAGAAAAGTGTCCGGCGGCAAACCCTGGAGCAGTTTAATGAGGCTTCTTCATGATGACACAGTTAGCATTGTGCTCCATTCACTGATCTCCGCTATTCATCTGGAGGTCTGCAGGGTCAAACCGAGCCTCCACGCTCGCGGTAACCCAACACCCAACATCATTAGCAGGGCAAACGGCTCCGCATGTAGAAGAAAAGCACGGCGTCTCTGTGTTTATACGAGCAGTGTTGGCGGAGGGAGGGATAAATGCTGGGGCAAAAACCAACATGGCCTCCAAAACAACAATCGGCAGGATTGTAGGCAACTAGCGGAGCAGCTCAAATTCTGACTCTGACGAGGAAACGATCATAGTAACTTAACTGGGTTCGACAGACGGATGGACAGATGGACGGACGGACGGACGGACGGACGGATGTGTGTATGGATAGATAGATTGAAGGATGGATGGATAAAATGTTAGATAGATAGATAGATAGATAGCTAGATAGATAGATAGATAAAATGTTAGACAGATGTATAGATGGATGGATGGATAGAAGGATGGATGGATAGAAGGATGGATAGATGGATAAAACGTTAGATAGATAGATGGATGGATGGATGGATGGATGGATGGATGGACAGATGGATAAAATGTTAGATAGAACAATAGATGGATGGATGGATAGAAGGATGGATAAAATGAATGATAGATGGATGGATGGATGGATGGATGGATAAAATGTTAGATAGAACAATAGATGGATGGATGGATGGATGGATGGATAGAAGGATGGATAAAATGAACGATAGATAGATAGATGGATGGATGGATGGATGGATGGATAAAAGGATGGATGGATAAAATGATGGATGGATGGATGGATGGATGGATGGATGGATGGATGGATAGATAGATAAAATGTTAGATAGATGTATAGATGGATGGATGGATAGAAGGATGGATAGATGGATAAAATGTTAGATAGATAGATGGATGGATGGATGGATGGACAAGATAGATAGATAGATAGATAGATAGATAGATAGATAGATAGATAGATAGATAGATAGATAGATAGATAGATAGATAGAGCGCCTCGTTTGTTGCTAAATCTGGGAAACCGTCATTAAACTGGATGCAGAAAGCAAATGCAGACCATATGGAGACAAATCTGTGACTAAGAGCTGCTTCTGGGAATGTGTGTCTGATCCGGGGGGTCCAGAAAATCTGCCCAATCCACAGGAAGACCAACTGATACATTCCCTAAACACTCCACATGTTTACAGATGCACAACGGGATGCAGATACACACCAGGGCTTCACGATACTGGGAGCAAACATGCGACTGTTGTTGAGTGTTGTGATTAGGGTAAAGACACAGAGAGAAGTTCGATGTTGCAGGAATACCGTCAATGGTTCGGATTATCTCTACAAGAGTCTAAATGGCTAATTTAATAAATGTGTATCTGCATTAGGGATGTATGATATAACTGCTTAATTATTATTATCGTGATTAATGTAATCACATTTTACTTGCATTTGCAAAAACATTTACAGCAACAGTTTTTTACTTCATTTATAGACTCCAAATGTTGCAAAATTTATTTTTTGTGGTATAGAAATCGGTGTCGAATAGCGACATTTTTTTTCATGGTAGTTGATTACATTAATCGCAATAACAATAATTTGCAATATACATTAAATACATATATATATATATATATATATATATATATATATATATATATATATATATATATATATATATGCAATATCCTTAATACAAATACACAACAACATCATTTATTTTTTACTTCGATTGTAAAGTCCTAGGGCCCTATCACACACCCAGCGCAATGCGGTGCGCCAATTTTTGTTTGCTAGTTTCAGCTTGGCGCTGTTTAAAAAGCAAATGCATTTGCGCTCATATGTGCATCTATAGGCATTCTGGTCTATAAAGGAAGGTGTGTTGAGGCGCATTGCTGGCACGTTGCCATTTTAAGAAACTATCATAGACTGTTCAATAGTCCAGAACAAAGCAGGTCTAAAGTCCAGCGCAGAGCCCGTTAGTTGTGCGCCTCACTTACACATTGCTTAATACAGACAGGACGTACAGGAATACGCAAATATCTTTACATATGAAAAAGAAATTAAAATATTAAGGATATATATAGGATATAAATATAAAGGATTAAAATATTACAAGACATGTTATTTTCTAGCCTACATAAATATAAAAACCATACTGTCATGCCTTCATCATCTCGAGAGGCTTTTTCAGTTCATTCATGACAGGTTGCTTTTGTATAATGTTATTATTAGATTCGTCCACCTGTCAGGTTTTAGACATGGGGCACATCGTGTGTATTTGTATATAACACACTTTGTTATTATTGTTCATTTATTAGTTTGCTGGAAATAAGAACTGAATTCAGAAGAAGTTTTAAAGAAATCTTTGCGCTTAACAAGCTAAATTAATTATGTATTTGCTAATAGATGTCCTTGCGTAATCCACAATATCGATATTTCTCAAGCCATTGTGCCAACGTAGGAAAATCCAGTATCATAACAACACTAATGGGGATTTTTTGGGATATATTACCCATCTCTTATACAGACACACATTCATTAAATAATCGTTTTAGACGCTTAGAGATTCTAACATCCGATGAGTATTTCAGGAGACTCTACGGAGCCCAAACACAAACAGAACTGCTTTAACACGACGAAGCAAACCCCGAAACCCAGAGCTATTGTTTAGATTAGACAAAACCTCTTCCCTTCAGGAATGCTCAACTATATACACACACTTCTGGATTAAACATGAACTAAAAAGGAGGCCAAAGTCCCATTTATTAATGACCCAAAGGGTTTGTGCTTTAGAAAGGAAGAGCAGAGTACTTCCAGAGCTTTACACATGTGGCATCTGCACAACCCAACAGAAATACTGCTCCTCAACAGGAGAAGAGCTGCTCTCTACAGAACAAACACGATGGAGTGTATTTGACTGGGCATTTCTGCATTTATGAGGGAAAAGTTTGCTCGTGGATGTGACAGATGTCAAATTAGCCCTTGTGTGACTTTGCTGGATCAATTATAATTGCTTAAAAACATTGACAGACACATTTCTGAGTGTTTTTACACTACTGGCCCACACAAAAAACTTAATTTGGTGAAAACTTTTGACGTTTGCATGGAATTGCTGAGCAGCATGTGCAGAAACACACACTTCTTTGATTAAATCTCATCTGTGGCGAAGGAAGGGAATGTGAAACGCGGGGCTGGGGGAAGGGCCGGCGGACGTAACATAACGTAAAGCACATGCACGACTTGTAATCGCTCTCATTCAGCTATCAAAACTAACAAGAAACACTGGCTCACTCTGAAGAGCAGGCCAGAATCCTCCATTCAGACTCCCTCGCTGCATCATGTCAACCCAATTCTATCCTCTTTACACTGGCTGCCTGTTAAGTTTTGTATTGATTATCAAATATTACTTCTTACCTATAAAGCTTTAAATAATCGAGCTCCTGTTTATCTAACCAACCTTCTGTCTCGCTACAATCCAACCCACTCTTGAAAATCTTAAAACTCAGGGCTTCTGGTAGTACCTAGAATAGCAAAGTCCACTAAAGGAGGTCGAGCCTTCTGATTTATGGCTCCTAAACTCTGGAATAGCCTTCCTGATAATATCCGAGGCTCAGACACACTCTCCCAACTCAAAACTAGATTAAAGACCTGTCTGTTTAGTAAAGCATTCACTCACTGCATCACACAATACATGAATGTGCTCCACGCAGGTTTCTGCATCTCGTTTAAATGAACAGCAGCTACGTTAATGATTCTCTTTATTATCTATTTCTACCCGGGGATACTCATCCCGAGGCCCTCAGACTATGCAGCGCCACTGATTCGATCCAAGACCAGTGACAAGATGATCCCAAGGTTTCCATAATCCTGGACCAGGCCGTATCCTGAGCAGCTGCTGTGGTGGTCATGGAGGAGTCGAGAGCATGAGACTGATTCCGGTGACGCTCCAGGGAGAGACGAGCCTTCGCTGAGCTCCAGCATTCTCCACTTTATGGTAATGAGTTATAATAAAAAAGTCCACCACTAATGAGTTCAGAGAACACAGACCTGTGAGCTTTAGTTCTGACCACAGTTGTTCCCAAGCGTTTGGTTATTGCGGTTGCTGGTTTTCCAATTATTTGCAATGTCTTCTTACAGGAACATGCATTAAATAAGTTACTGGCGAGTTACTGATGTGCATTAATGTTATTATATATATTTTTCTTTAAAAAGAAGGAATTTCATGCGACAGTACACAACAGAACTGCTGCTTCAGGATATTTCAGACATATGAACACATCGGATAATTAAGTGGAGCAAACCCACGCCAAACGCAACTTGATCTCCCATTGTTAAATGAATTTGATAATAAAGTGCGCAACATTTTTACATTAGAAAGCATGTTTTATTCATTTAAAGCACATCAGCTTTAATTTAACTGATATGATATGCTGCATCGGCTCCTTTAAATACAAGATCAATGTAGTGAATTTTGCCGGAGCTGAAGGCAGACAGCGTTGTCGCTGGGGCAGCCAGAGCAAGCTGATGCTCTCATCGCCTTCGGTGTGAACACACAGTAATGTAGTCTTATAATTATCATTTTGTTGTTGTTGTTTTCCCAGAGATGGGTTGCGGCTGAAAGGGCATTCCGCTGTGGCGACCCCTGATTAATAAAGGGACTAAGCCGACAAGAAAATGAATGAATGTTGTTGTTATCATAGTTAATTATCTGCCCTTTTCCTGATTAGAAGTGTTCTTCAAACCTCCTACTCATTATTATTATTTATTTTGAATAATTATTGTTATAATATAATATATAGCATAGATACTATTATCAATAATATTTATCATATTAATGATAATAATATATGAATGAATTCTGGCTTAACCGTCATGAAAATGATGTCAATGTAAAACAGCGTAAGGCCAGAAGTGTACGGTAGATTTTTAATTGATGCAATTTCCGCAACTCAGACAATAGTAATGACAAAAGCAATACACAATATATACGTATAATAAATACAATCAAATTCAGTTATATTACATGAGGTATTTTTACATTACCATATGATAAAAAACATTTTCTCTGGCAAAGTAGGCATTTTTTTACTCAACGCAAGATTAAAGCATTGAATATTTTCTTTGCCCAAAAACCAAACTGACAAACCGTTTGTAAATCAAGCAGCCCAGATTTACTTTGAGGGATTACGTAGAGTTTACGGAAACTTTGACATATGCTGTATCCATCATAAGCAGATAATTGCATTCGGTCAAACAAATTTCTGTGATGATGGAATTATGGTTTAGAGGAAAATCTTTAGCGGCCCATTGGAGAATCCTGAGTAATCTCTGGCGAAACCCTTGAGCTGAATACAGTGGAGCAGACAACTCTGAGTTTCTGAATTAAAGTCACTGTGAAGTCAGTATTATTTTCTTTTATTATGATTATCAAGTCTTCAGGTGGTCTGTATGCTCCAAAAACAAAGACTAAATGATCATTTGTAAGATGCATGCATGCAACTTACGGTTTCTCTATTCCACCAATCTGGATCAATAGTTTAGATGAGATCACTCTGCACTTCTGTATCTCATCAGAAACTCGGACCAATCAAAAACTCTTCAATCTGAAGTGCCCCGCCCCATTATACAAATAAAGCTGTCAATTCACTCATATAGTCTGGATGGATGGATGGATGGATGGATGGATGGATGGATAGTTTCATAATGTTGATGCTTTCATTATTCTAACACGTGTGTGAAGTTGTAAAATTTACAGAAAGAACAAGTATATGTGTTAAAATAATAACAAGTTATTATTATTATTTTTTATATTACTGCTGTTGCTGTTATTACCATTATCAAATGTAATTGGTTTTATTTTTAAAACTTATTATTATTATTATTATTATTATTATTATTATCATTGTTTGCCCTTTTTATAGTTGTTATTAATATTAGTATTAATATATTATTATTATTATTATTATTATTATTATTATTATTATTACTACCATTGTTTAGCATTTTATTGTTACTGTTTTTAATATAATATTATTACCATTGTTTATCATTTTTATTGTTGTTATTGTTATTATTATTATTATTATTACTACCATTATTTAGCATTTTATTGTTACTGTTTTTAATATAATATTATTACCATTGTTTATCATTTTTATTGTTGTTATTATTATTATTATTATTATTATTATTATTATTATTACTAATACCATTGTTTACCATTTTATTGTAACTATTTTTATTATTATTACCATTGTTTACCATTGTTTTTGTAACTAATTTTAATATATTATTATTACCATTGTTACTATTTTTATATAATATTACTACCATTGTTTACGTTACATACATTATTTTATTATCACTAGTATTATTAATATTATTATTATTAGTAGTAGTAGTAGTATTATTAATATTATTATAATCATCATCATTTTTATTGATATTATTGAAAAAACAACAACCACTAACCCAGAGCTGGGAACTTCAACTCTGCCAAAATAACCCAAATTGGGTTGTTTCTAAACCCAGTGTTTTTAAGTGTATGCAGAGACAACAGAAAGGGAACTGTAACATGACCCAAACTTAAATATTTCAAGATTATTTGACAAGAAAAAAAAAAGCCATCAAAAAGTTAATAAATAAATCTTGACCTTCAAATTTGTAATCTTAAACCCACAAGAACGCCTCTAACCCACAACACTCCATTCTACTCAACATAATGACCATTTCTGTTTATTTTTACAAGCTGAAACTCCATTAAGCCTAAATGAGTTTAACTCTTCGCTTATATTTAGAGCTTCTGTGCAGCTAATCTCACAGATATACATGAGCATGACATTATCATAAAAGCCAGCCGGGCTCACATTTCTGAAACCGGCTCCAAGATAAACGCTTTTTTTTTTTAAACGCCAAAGACCCCTGCATTTCATCACTTCCATTCAGAGCGGCAGAAGTCAGTGGCCGGAGCGACTTTAAGGCATCTGGAGGCTGTCGTTACAGGAGTTAATTAAGAAAGAGATCAAACAGACGTGCTGTCAGCTGCCTCTGGGTCAACGTGGCCGGACGCCAAACAACGCAGAATATAGCAGAGTCTAATCAGACTGGAAGCCAGTTCAGACATGCTTCGACACGGCCTCGGCTGAGTTTATTCAAGGTGATGGAGGAGCTGCTGCAAGCCAAAAGCTGGAGCTATTATGTAGTGGTGATGATGCGCTCACTGTTATTATTACACTTGTGTGTTGGCGGCGGGGGTGTAGTAAAATAGAAAAAGAACAGGTATATACATTCATTCATTTAGTCTCTTTATTAATCCGGGGGCGCCACAGCGGAATGAACTGCCAACTTATCCAGCACAATTTTTACGCAGTGGATGCCCTTCCAGCCGCAACCCATCTCTGTGAAACATCCCCACACACACATACACTCATACACTATGGTCAATTTAGACTACCCAATTCACCTGTACCGCATGTGTTTGGACTGTGGGGGAGCACCAGGAGGAAACCCACGCAAACGCAGGGACCCAAAACAACACGAACCCAAACCAAAACTTTTAAAAGTTAAACTTTTCTTCCTTACTTTTGTCCGTTCTTTCTTGAGGTGTGTATTATTTTTCTATTTAATTACTGATGACTGCTTTGCAGCTTTCAGCATTGAATTGAATGATTTATTATATTAGTTTGTTTGTTTTGTAGCAGAAATATTATTTACATAATTGACATGCATATAAAAACAATAGTACAAAATAAATATTTCTTACTACAATGCTTCATTTGTGTTTGATGCAAACCATCAATTTATTTTTCATAGAGTAACAGTAGGACTTTATACAGCAGATAACTTGCATTAAAGCACATTCAAGGCAGCATGATGATGATGATAAATATAATTCATTATTAGTATTATTGTCATCATCGTCATCATTTATATTTTATAATTATTCAACATTCATTTTGGAATTATTGCACAGATATTAAGTCATTACAGCATTAGTTAGATAGTTGTTTCTGGGTTTTGTTAGTCCCAATTGAAGTTATTTTCAAATACAATAAATCCCTTAATATACAACTTGTCACATATATATTAATCTTTTTTTGGTGGATGCTCCTAAATTTTTTCAGGTGCTCCTAAATATTTCAGGTTGGGAGCACCGGTGCTACCATGTAAGAAAGTTAATTTGGAGCCCTGCTATACATCTTGCAGAGCAACACAAACAGAAGGCAGAAGTATAAATGCATGACTACACGCATGTGGGTCACGCCGATCACTCGACGCAGAAGCATAAACCAGCCTTAAATCTTCACTAAAGGTACAAACATTATAACTTCTAGTGTGCAGATGTTTTAAAGTGGCTCGAACTGCTCAGTCACCGGCCTTAAAAACACACAGAGATGATAAACCTTTTACTACATTTATGAGCAACTTTACAGCAACTCCACTAATCTAATCTAAATCCTAAATTCCAGACTCCACATCTCAGACGCTGAGATTGTTATAGACCACTGTGATATCTAAAGTAAAAACAGAGGTTAACAGGGTCTAAATCTTCCCGAGAGATCCACTTTCTATAGCTCAAACAGACACAAGAGATCAGCAGGCCACTGAACACGGCATCATTATGGGATGCATTGTGAGAACGCCACCGAAACAAGGCATTCATACTTCAGTGCGTGCTGCAAAAACATGATCCACTTCCTTTCTGTGGCCTTGTTTTTCCCGCTCACTCACAAGTCAGCGTCTCGGGTGACCACTCCTGATCGGGTGACTGAAAACACACGCTAATATCAGGTGGAACAGAGACGCGGCAACCGGCTAACAATGACTGACGCTTCACATTAAAGTCTGAAGGCTAGCATAAACGTGTAGGTAGTTTTCATAAGTTGACTAAATTGTAGTCGCTTTTAAAAAGAAGAGTTAGTATAGATGGATTAATACGTATAGGTTGTCGCTAGACAGCTGCCAAGATAAAATCAGTGGTTGTTTGTGGTAATTAGCATGTTTGCTAGCACGTTTTTGACATGTTTGTAGTATAAATTAGCATGCTGTTAGCAGGACTAAGAAAGATATTTAAGCATTAGCATGTTGAATGCCTTTGGTGTGAATTAACATGTAGCTAACATGTTTCTGATATGAATTATATGTTGCTAACATGTTAGCATATTTTTAAAATCGAATTAGCACGTTGCAAGCATTTTCATGGTATGTGTTAACATGTTGCTAACATGTTTCTGGTATAAATTAACAAGTTGTTAACATGCTTATTGTATGAATTAACATGTTACATGTTCATAAAAATGATTAAGCATGTTGATAGCATGTTAGTGGTATGCATTAACATGTTAACATGTTCCTAAAATTGATTTCGCATTTTGATAGCATGTTACTGGTATGAATTAACATTAGCATGTTTCTAAAATTGTATTAGCATGTTATTAGCCATTTTTTCTGTGATGAATTAATGATGTTAGCATGCTTTTAAAAAGAATTAACATGATGCTAACATGTTTCTTGTTTGAATTAACATACTTTTAACATGGGTCTAAAATTAGATAAGCATGTTGCTAATATTGTTTATAGTATGAATTAACATGCCATTAACATGTTTCTTAAATAAATTACCATGTTTCTAGCATGTTTATGGTATGAATTAACATGTTGTTAGCATGTTTCACAATTAAATTAACATGTAAACCTGTTTCTAAAATTTAATTAGCATGTTAGCATGTTTCTGCGATAAACTAACCTGTTGTTAGCATGTTTTAAAAATGAATTAACATGTTAAAATATTGGATTAGCATGTTGCTAATAATGTTTACGGTGTAAATCAATGTGCAGTTAACATGTTTCAAAAATATATTACCATGTTATTAACATGTTTCTACTATGAATTAATATGTTGTTAGCATGTTTCTCTAATAAGTTAACATGTAAACTGGTTTATAAAATTGAATTAGCATGTTGTTAGCATGTTTCTGTGTTGAACTAACCTGCTGTTAGCATGTTTTTAAAATGATTTAACTTTTTGTTTTTAACATGTTTCTAATATTGGTTTAGCATGTTGCTAATATTGTTTACTGTGTGAAATAAAGTGTTATTAGCATGTTTCAAAAATAAATTACCATGTTAGCATGTTTATGGTATGAATTAACATGTTAACATGTTTCTCAAATAAATTAACATGTTGCTCACGTTTCTGGAATGAATTAATTTGTTGCTAGCATGTTTCCAAAATGAATGTACATGTTGCTAGCATGTTTTTTTTTCTAAAATGTAATTAACATGTTGGTTGCCCATTTCTGTTACGAGATAACATGCTGTTAGTATGCTTCTGATATGATTAAACATGTTTTAGGCATGTTCCTAAAATTGGATTAGCATGTTGCTAGAAAGTTTCTGAAATTAACATGTTGATAGCATGTTTTTAAAATGACTGACAATGTTGATAGCATGCTTTTGACATGGATTACCATGTTGGTAGCGTGCTTCAAGTGTGGATTCGCATATAGCTAGCATGATTTAGCATTGAGCAGTGTAGCCTGTTGAGTTTGAGAGAGCAGCAGCTGTGGTGTCCATCAACACGTCTCCTGTGGAGCGCAGGTCCTCTCTTTAACTCCATCAAACTAAAGCAGCCTTCAGCAAATAAATAAACCCAATCTGAGACAACAGGTGGACACTGGGAGAGCTCTGATCTGGAGCTGACGCGTGGAGAAGAACGCAGACGACAAGCTTTAACAAGATCATCAGGCCGGATCATATTTCAAGAGGCAGTTCAAGCAAACATGAACTCTCACTCTGCACTCTCCCTCCAGTGGTAATCAAGAGTTTCACAAAACAAGATATTTTGAAGAATGCTGGAAACCACTGACCTCCATACACTACAAATATCAAGTGTTTTGGTTTGTTTACAGTGGTGAATTGCATTATGGGATGTTGATCTCTGCTCTGTCCACTTCTGATGTTGAAAACGCACACACTCAAATTCACAATTACGCACAAATGCGCACACATGCAAAAACACAAGAGTGCACAAGCTCAAATGCACACACACACACACCATCGCACATGCACAAATGCATGCACACACAAACCTGCGAGCACACACAAATACAAATGCACGCACAAACAAAAATGCGAGCTCACACACGCAAACACAAATGCGAGCACAAACGCACTTGCATGCGCAAACGCACGCGCATGAACACAAATGCACGCACAAACGCACACGCGCAAACACAAATCCACGCACACACGCGCAAATACAAATGCACGCACAAACACAAATGCGGGCACAAACGCACACGCGCAAACACAAATGCACGCACAAACACAAAAGCACGCACAAACACAAATGCACGCGCAAACACAAATGCACGCGCAAACACAAATGCACGCGCAAACACAAATGCACGCGCAAACACAAATGCACACGCAAACACAAATGCACGCACAAACACAAATGCGAGCACAAATGCACACGCGCAAACACAAATGCACGCACAAACACAAATGCACGCACAAACACAAATGCACGCACACACGCAAACACAAATGCACGCACAAACACAAATGCACGCACAAACACAAATGCACGCGCAAACACAAATACACGTGCAAACACAAATGCACGCACACACGCAAACACAAATGCACGCACAAACACAAATGCGAGCACAAACGCACACGCGCAAACACAAATGCACGCACAAACACAAATGCACGCGCAAACACAAATGCACGCACAAACACAAATGCGAGCACAAACGCACACGCGCAAACACAAATGCACGCACAAACACAAATGCACGCGCAAACACAAATGCACGCACAAACACAAATGCACGCGCAAACACAAATGCACGCACACACGCAAACACAAATGCACGCACAAACACAAATGCGAGCACAAACGCACATGCGCAAACACAAATGCACGCACAAACACAAATGCACGCGCAAACACAAATGCACGCACACACGCAAACACAAATGCACGCACACACGCAAACACAAATGCACGCACAAACACAAATGCACGCACAAACACAAATGCGAGCACAAACGCACACGCGCAAACACAAATGCACGCACAAACACAAATGCACGCACAAACACAAATGCGAGCACAAACGCACACGCGCAAACACAAATGCACGCACAAACACAAATGCGAGCGCAAACGCACACTCGCAAACACAAATGCGAGCACAAACGCACTTGCTCGAACACAAATGCATGCACAAATGCACGGGCACGAACACAAATGCATGCACAAACACAAACACAAATGCGAGCACAAACGCACACTCGCAATCACAAATACACGCACAAACACAAATGCGAGCGCAAACGCACACTCGCAAACACAAATGCGAGCACAAACGCACTTGCTCGAACACAAATGCATGCACAAACGCACGGGCATGAACACAAATGCACGTACAAATGCACACGCGCAAACAAACACGAGCACAAACGCACACGCGCAAACACAAATGCACACACAAACTTGAAGAAATGTTCACAGTGTGTCTGATAATGTTTGTTCTTCTGGAGAAAGTCTGATTTGTTTTATTTGGGCTAGAATAAAAGCAGTTTTTAATAGTTTAAACAGCATTTTAAGCTCAATATTATTCGCCCCTTTAAGCTATATTTGTTTTGGATAGTCTACAGAACAAACCATCGTTATACAATAACTTGCCTAATTACCCTAACCTGCCTAGTTACCCTAATTACCCTAGTGAAGCCTTTACATGTCACTTTAAGCTGTATAGAAGTGTCTTGAAGAATATCTAGTCTAATATTATTTACTGTCATCATGACAAAGAGGAAATAAATCAGTGATTAGAGATGAGTTATTAACACTGTTATGATTAGACATGTGCTGGAGAAATCTGCTCTCTGATACACAGAAATTGGGAGAAAAAATAAACAGGGGGGCGAATAATTCTGACCTCAACTGTATATACTGCATCACCAAAACTGATTGAGGTCATGTTCATGTGTGCAGGTCACTAGAAAAGTTCATTTGATTCAACTAAACTCAAGGCATCAGTCTTTTTTTTCCAGTGTGTGTGAGTGTGTGTTTTCCCCTGAATACGCAGATTTCTCTGATCTCGCACCTCCAGCAGCTCCGCGGGGGTCTGCTCCTCCAGACTGTCTGTGATTTGCATGAGAAAGACAGGAGATGGACCTCCTGCGTCCCCGAGATCAAGCAGACACAGCAACTACCTGTGAAAGATCCTACAATCCTGCCTTTCATCTTCCGGCTCTTCATGTAAATGCTGCCGTTTCTCCAACAGCCCGAGGACAGACCCTCCTCCAACAAAGACCACCGCAATCTCAGTCAAACTCACTGATCACTGCACTGAAAATAAATGAGTCTGTCTCATTTACAGCACAGATATCTGATAACACTGAGCAAAACATTGTGTTGTTTTCAGAGATACGGAGTTTAAATGAAGTGAGATTTTCATTAAAACAAGCGAATCAATGGGAGACAAGACAATCTCATGTCAAAACGAAGTACAAGATTATTTTTGTCAGCCCATTGGCAGATTATTTAGCTTGTTTTAAGGAAAAACTCACTTGATTTTTAATTAATTCAAGCACTTTCCAGGTGAATTTTCCAAATTTTCCAACTTTACCAGCTACACACTTTCAGTTCAAACATCTAAAACTCTTAACCTCTTAAACCCCAGTGCTAGTTTAGGATTTCCACCTGGATTTTGCCTACTCAAATTTAAAAGCTTCCCAAATCCACATGCAGAGGTGTAAATGCAAAAAATTGGTCTCATTTTAAAGAAAAGCCTTTACATTTTCATAAAACACTATTGAAAGTGTTTAAAATATCTGTATATGTCGTCTGTGTTATAATAAACACCTAAAAAAAGAGGCGCTTTTTGTATTTTTTTTTTTTATAAACTCAAATTTGACAGTGTATTTTTCAGGTTGTGTGTGCTATAGCGTGCTGTAATTAATGTTGGTGGTTCCTGCACATGTCTGTAATCATAGGACAAAAGAGAAATGTCTCCACCATAATCTATGCAGAAGTTATTGTGTTCCAGCTGATGAGAGGTGCTGTACAAGCCACAGGGAGCGATCATTGTGTTCATATTTCACTATTCTTTTGTTTGATCAAACATAATTCACTGTGTTTGGAGCACGTCAGACATATAAAAGGATTACTTATGCACATCAGCTCAAAAACAGAGGAGAATGGCCCTGAAGCGCACAGCATAAGGTAAGAGATGAGCTGTCTGTGCTATCTGGGGCTGCTTATTGATCATTAATGTATTGTTTTCACTTCTGCGCCATGGAAACACCGAGATTCATTCAGCAACTGTTTGATATGTGAATATAATTCAGTAAACAGAACGCTAGAACCGTATGAGCACCGGCAAGAGCTTTCATTTGAGCTATAACTTTTACATGTGTCATATGAAAAATATGAAAATGAACCAATGTTCAATACCCAGCTCGGGGATCCAAAATACTGTGTATTTAATAACTTTTCAGTAGAATAAAACTGAAGTGATGCAGATATGTGCATAAAATATAGATTCTACACTTTCAAACCAATTAAGGGGGTCTGGTGCAATGCAGCCCTTTGAATCTTAAAGTGAAAGTCGATGACGTCATGAACCTGAAGTTTGAGAGGTTAAATCAAGAAGCATTTCTAGACGAGTAAAAAATCGTCATGTTTTCAGAAATAATGAGTCAAAATTAAGCCAAATAATCTGAGAATGGGGTCAGAAACAAAAACTTATGTCAAAATGAAAAACAAGATTATTTTTGTTACCCCGTTGGCAGATTATTTAGCTTGTTTCAATCGTAAAACTCACTTTATTTAGACTCATTTCTAAAAACTACACATTGTTTTTGCTCATCTAAAAATGCTTCTTGATTTAGGGGGTTTTAGACATTGGACTAGAAACGAGACAAAAGTTTTCCAGTCCATCGAAAATCGTAACTTTCAACTAAATTAAAATGTTTAAGACTCAAACGAATTAAAAAAGGGTCTTACACCAAATGTAAGCATTTTTAAAGCTGCATTTAACTAACAAACACAATTTTCCCAGCAACACACTGCTGAAAATGCGTTGCCTTTGTCTCATTTCTAGTCCAAAAATCTAAAAACTCTTAAATCAAGAAGCATTTTCTAGACGAGCAAAAAAATACTGCGTTGTTTTTCAGAAATGAACTAAGCAAGAATTAAGCAACATAATCTGCCAATGAGGTCAGAAACATAAACGCATCACAAAACAAAAAACAAGATTTTTTTTAATCAAAACAGAACTCAAACAAATAAAAAACAGGGTCTCACAGCTTTTCTAAAGTCCATCCCTTTATGAGCACAGTGTCTCCATCTTCTGATGGCTACTTCCAGCAGGATAACGCAGCATGTCATAAAGCTCAATCATCTCAGACTGATGAACATGACGATGAGTTCACTGTACTCAAATGGCCTCCACAGTCACCAGAGCTCAATCCAATAGAGCAGCTTTGGGTTTGGTGGAACCTACATATTCCAATATATATCACAGAATGAATAAAAAATAGCAATGTTTGATTAATCGATTATCGCGCATCAATATCATGCAAATATCTTGATCAGAAACCGTGAGCGTGTCTGTGGTCTGCATTCGTGCTGGTTAATGACCAATGCTGAGAGGCGAACAGAAAACTCTTTCAGCTGCTGAACACCATCTACTGCTGTTCATACTGGAGCCTTATACACCTCCCGAAACTGCTGAAGATAAACTCCACAAAGACTCTAGACAAGCACATTCACTACAGGACACACACACACAAACGCGCGCACGCACACGCACGCACGCACGCACAATAACTAACTACAGTACAACCATAAGCTGGTTAACAGTAAGCTTTCTTAAAGGGACAGTTCACGTAAAACTCTATATTCTGGCAACATTGCCCCATCCCTTACTTCTTCCAAACCATGTATGTATCCATCCAACCATCCATCCATCTAGTCCATCTATCTTGGCATTATATCAATCTATAGTCCATCCATCCATACACCTATTTATCTAGTCCATCCATCCACTTATCCATTCACCCATCTATCCATCCATCAATACATCCGTCTACCTACCAACCCATCTATCTATATGTCTAGTCCGTATATCCATCCATCCATCCATCCATCCATCCAATCTATGCATCTATCTATCTATCTATCTATCTATCTATCTATCTATCTATCTATCTATCTATCTATCTATCTATCTATCTATCTATCTATCTATCTATCTGTCTGTCCCATCCATCCGTCCGTCCATCCACCCGTCTGTCTGTCTGTCTATCTATCTATCTATCTATCTATCTATCTATCTATCTATCTATCTATCTATCTATCTATCTATCTATCTATCTATCTATCTATCTCATCCACCCGTCTATCTATCTATCTATCTATCTATCTATCTATCTATCTATCTATCTATCTATCTATCTATCTACCCACCTTTCTATCTAAAACAATGAGTCAATACATTTATGTTCTATTGTTTATTTTGTGGGTTCACAAAACACATTGTTTACAGTAGTATTTTTAATAATGTATATTTAATAATGTAATAATGTATCTGTTCCACATTATGACAGGGATACACACAGAAACATGTATATAGTGAGAAAGCTGTAACAAAGAAGGTTTGCATTTAGTTGTAAACAGTGTTTTCTTTTATGTTGTCCCTGCAGTTATTAGTTTCTAAAAAGCTTTTTTTAATATTTACTTTTTTTATTAAACATTGCCCTGAAGTTCTAAGCAAAATAAGAAATACTATTACATATGAACAAGTAGCTTTTTAACATATACTATAAAAAATAGTCTTTTAAATGTGCTTTATATATCAATATATCAATATCAATATCAATATATATATATATATATATATATATATATATATATATATATATATATATATATATATATATATATATATAAATGATATTTCTGTCATATCTCCAAGCCTTATAACCTTACTATAGTATTCTTAAGTAAAATGTGACACATTTTAACCAGGCTTACACACTGTAGTGTCTGTATTATCTGGAATTTCATGCTGTGCGTAGAAATAAACTTTGACTTGAACGAAGCAAAGTCTACTTAAAATTCAAGGAGTCCAAGCTGCTGCCATTAATATTCAGCTCATGTTGTACCTAAATCAAGAAGTTCACTTAGTGGGCTGCAAGTATGCAGAGCATGCATCATATCTAGTGGAGAGATAAAAAGAGAAGACGGACCCATTTCTACATTCTTGCCCTCCTTTCACAGACTATTATTATTACAGGCCTCCTCAGCCATGACTGTACTTGAATTTCTGGAAAAGGAGGGTGGATCGATTCATTCATTCATACACTCGCTCACACAAAACATGTAGCCATTTGTTTAATTGTAAACAGCACTGGGTGTAAAGAAGAACAAAGTAACTAGTTACTGTAATTAGATTACTTTTTCATTGAAAAAGTTAACATACTTAAAAAGTCGCTTATAATGTGCTAGACTTAAACACTACATAAACTCAACTGTTATATATAAATTAATTCAGATAAGTATAGTACTTTTAACCTGCTGAATAATTTCAAATGTAAGAAAATTAATAGCATTTAACAAGATAATTGATTATGCTTACGAAAATAATTGTGAAGATTAAAGAAAGAATATAAAAGCAGACATGTTTTGAATAAATTAAAACAGTTTTGACAATGTTTCGACTGAAAAAAAGGCGATTTATTAATCTGACAATTGCACATTGAGGTTAAGTTTGTTTTATATTCAAACATTTGAACTTTAAAGTGCAGTAAAATGATTGAAAAACACTGATTTTTTGTGTGTTTTATATTGTTTGTATGAAATATAGTTTCATTCATTTGTGTTTTGATAAATGTAGTGTTTTTTTGTACATATTTCTTTAAATCTGAATCAAACCGTGTGTTTTAGCTGTAAGAGCTGCGGATTTTTACTAACGTTACTAATTAATTTAATTACTCCTGAGTAACTAAGTTACTTCTCAGACTAAGCAAAAAAAACAAATTTAATTAAATTTTAATGATGTAAATAGTAATTCATTACTATTAACTATCATTTTGAATAAACTTACTCAGACACTGGCTAAAAGTAACATTTGTATTAGCAAACACAACACAAACTCTCATAAATCCAGATTAAATCCGGTCTAAACGCTACCAAACAAGTTTGGTTGGTAGTTAAATAAACATATACGTCCAAACTATTAACAAAGTGCGAAAAAGAAGTGAAAATACAGCCCACAAAGATGACAAAAGCGTGAATGTGAAATATTTACTCTTACCTTCGCCGATCAAAGTGAGCGCTAGCAAAACATTCTCCGCGCTTGCAAGTTTGCGTCCGCGTCTTCTCGTCCATAAACCCATGTTTAAAGTCGATGAACGCGATTAAAATAAATTAAAGGCTTAAAAGTTCGTGTATGTACAAATACTGCAAGTGTTGGGCTGTTGTTTGAATGCTAAAATCCAGTTGGTAGCTGCTCGTCCCCGCGAGAGTTTCAGGAGCGCGTGCTCGTCGGTTTTTCTGGATGTGTCAAGCTGCTCTCCATGCTGAATCCACCAGGAAAAAAACTCCTCGAAATGGAGACAAAGAGCCCCTCCAGCCGTGTGTTAGAGCCAGCGCTGGGGGTTTGAGTGCGGGGCAGGAGTCGTGTTTCTGCTCCAGTGGGAGTGGATGGGTGGTGGGTGGGCTTTTACTGGGATGGAGGAAGGTAAAACTAGCGACGCCACCGGCGCATTCACATTAGTTTCACTCAAAGATGGCACTGAGTTGAGCTTAATTCGGTGTTATTTATAGTAGCACACACAGTAGACGATATAAAATATTAGCAAGTAGTCCCGAATTATATCATGCATTCTTCATCTCGACTGCCCTCTGTTGGCTGGAGCTGTTGGTTTTCTTAAAGGGATAGTTCACCCGCTCATTTCAATTTCCTGTTAATTTACTCCCCCACAGGTAATCCTGGATACAGGTGACCTTTCATTCTTCACTCGAACATTTACAGAAGACGATGTTCAGCTGAACTGGTGTTTGGTGATTCATATAATGGCAGTGTATAGTGACAAGTTTTTAGATAAAAAATAAATGTGTTTAGAAATGTATAAACATGTTTATAAATGTTTAATAAAAGTGCTCCCATTTAGATTGGTCCCAGTCGTCCCATTTAGAGTGCTCCCATTTCCAGTTCTCCAAATTCCAGTGGTGCCTGGGGTGCCATTTCCAGTGGTCCCATTCGCAGTGCTCCTATTTACAGTGGTGCCAGTCGCCCCATTTCCAGCTCTCTCTTTTTCATTCATTCATTCAATCATTCATTCATTCATTTTCTTGTCAGCTTAGTCCCTTTATTAAGCCGGGGTCGCCACAGCGGAATGAACCGCCAACTTATCCAGCAAGTTTTTACGCAGCAGATGGCCTTCCAGCCGCAACCCATCTCTGGGAAACATCCACACACACACTATGAACAATTTAGCCTACCCAATTCACCTGTACCGCATGTGTTTGGACTGTGGGGGAAACCGGAGCACCCGGAGGAAACCCACGCGAACGCAGGGAGAACATGCAAACTCCACACAGAAACGCCAACTGAGCTGAGGTTCGAACCAGCGACCTTCTTGCTGTGACCTACTGCGCCACTGCTTCGCCCTCTCTTTTTCAATGCTTTTATTTTCTAGTCGTCCCATTTCTAATGCTGCCATTTCCAATACTCCCTTGTCTGGTGGTACTAGTTGTCCCATGTCCAGTGCTCCCATTTTCAATGCTCCCATTTCCAGTGGACCCAGTTTTCCCATTTCCTGTCATCCCATTACCAGGGTTCTCAGCGGTCCCATTTCCAGTGCTCCCATTTCTAGTGGTCCCATTTTTAATGCTCTCATTTGTAGAGGTCCTATTGCCAGTGCTCCTAATTCCAGTTCTCCCATTTCCAGTGGTGCCAGCATTGCCATTTCCAGTGCTCCATTTTTCAGTCATTCCATTTCCAATGCTCGAATTTCTAGTGCTTCCATTTCCAGTGGTGCCACTCGTCCTTTTCCAGTTCTCCCATTTCCAGTGCTCCCTTTTCTAGTACTCCCATTTCCGGTGGTGCCAGTCGCCCCATTTCCAGTGCTCCCATTTTCAATGCTCTCATTTCCAGTGGTGCCAGTTGTCCTATTTCCAGTTCTCCCATTTCGAGTGGTCCCATTTCCAGTAGTCACATTTTCAATGCTCCCATTTCTAGTACTCCCATTTCCGCTGGTGCCGGTCGTACAAATTTCAGTGCTCCCAATTACAATTCTTACATTTTCAGTGCTCCCAATTCCAGCGGTGCCAGTTGTCCCATTTCAGTTCTCCTATTTCCAGTGCTGCCAGGGGTTCTATTTCAAGTGCTCCCATTTCCAGTAGTCCCATTTCCAATTGCTCCAATTCCCAGTGGTCACATTTCCAGTGGACTCCGTGTTCCCAGTGGAGCCAGTCGTCCCATTTCCAGTACTTCTATTCCCAATGCTCCTGTTTTCAGTGGTCCTGTTTCCACTGCTCCCATTTTCAGTGGTGCCAGTCATCCCATTTCCAAAGCTCCCATTATTAGTCGTCCCATTTTCAGTGCTCCCATTTCCAGTGGTCCTATTTCTACTGCTCCCATTTCCAGGGGTGCCAGTCATCCCATATCCATTCCTCTCATTTTCAATGCTCCCATTTCCAGTATACCCTTTACCAGGAGTCCAGTGCTAGTCATCCAATTTCAAGTGCCCCCATTTCCAGTGGTCCTTTTTCCAGTGTACCCATTTCCAATCGTCCCATTTCCAATGCTCCCATTTTTAGTCTTCCCATTTCCAATGCTTCCATTTCCAGTGTACCCATTACAAGGAGTCCAGTGCTAGTCGTCCAATTTCCAGTGCCCCCATTTCCAGTGAACACATTTTCAGTCATCCTATTTCCAATACTCCCATTTCAGTAGAGCCAGTTGTCCTTTTGAGTTCTCCCATTTTCAGTGCTCCCAGTGCTCTTATTTCTAGTGGTGCCAGTTTTCCCATTTCCAGTGCTTTGTTTCCAGTAGCCTCGATGTTCATTGCGCTTTTTTCTCCGTCTTCAGAGGCGCAACTTGCTAATTAGAGAAGAAAAAGACCACAGTGGCTCCCCCTACTGCTTAATATAGTGGTACACTCCAAATATATATATAGTCGCTTGTTCAAATGACTCATTTAAAATAAGCTAAAACAACATGAGTCTTGATTTTTTTTGGGACAACTCAATTGTTTTATGATCAATAAACTTAAAATTGTAAAAAAAAAAAAAAAACAACAACATAAGCTAACTTAATCGATCCTGCGTTGGGACAACATGAAGAAACAGTGTGAAACCCAGCAGTTATGACAGCACCAAACCTGCACTGTAATCAATGTAAAACTGAATAGTTAGCCAGAGCTCACACCGCTGGGGCTAGTTTTCCAGATCATTACTTGAGAAAATCAGCCAGGTTAGCACGTCTGCTAGCGACTGGTATCACCACAGGGATTGTGAGGACGACATGGGAGTATTGTCGAGTGCAGTTGCCAAGGGAGATGCTGCTAATTTGCCAGGCTTTCCACAGATTACACACCACTCCACCTTCAATTAATGGAGCCTAATTATTTTATTATTCAGCTCTTCTGCTCACAGCAATGTTGTCAGGGATCTGCAATCTATCTTGACCAGAGAAAGCTTACTGGTCAGGTTAAGCTAACCCAGACAACAGGCACAAAGAAAAATCCTTATGATTCCTTATGACATGAAGTAATGTACACTCACCGGCCACTTTATTAGGTACAACTGCTCGTTAACACTAATTTCTACTCAGCCAATCACATGGCAGCATAGCAATGCATTTAGTCATGCAGACATGGTCAAGTTCAAACTGAGCATCAGAATGAGGAAGAAAGGGGATTGAAGTGACTTTGAACGTGACCTCTTTTCTGCCGATTTCACCTTTTCACCACTGCATAACAAAAGAAATAAAAGCGTATTGATTTTTTTCCCCACAGAATTGCATAATATAAACTTACAATTGCAATTTTTCCTCATAGAATTTTAAATTTATAACTAGAAATTTACATTTGTATGACACAACTGCAACTTTATATCCCAGAATAGCGAGATACAGTCATAATTACGACTTTTAAACTCGAAATCACAATATTTTCTCTAAGATTTCAGACTTTATTTCTGTTTAGAGGCTTTATTTCAAGTTCACATCTCACAATTTGGAGTTCTGAGGACAAAAGTCACCATACGTTTTAATTATTCGGTGGCTGAAATGCCATTCCCAATTCAAGATGGGTTTGTGCAACTACAAGTGTTTGTCTGACTTTTAAAGAAGACCTAACATGCCCCTTTGCAAGATGTAAAATGCGTCTCTGATGTCTCTAGAGTGTGTGTGTGTTTGTATGTGTGAAGTTTCAGCTCTAAATAGCACACAGATGTTTATAACTCTCTGAAGCTGACCCTTCTAGGCTTTAATTTCAGTGACTGTCGCTTTAAATGCAAATGAGAGTGCTCTTTTTCAGAAGGCGGAGCTATAAATACCTGTGTCAGCATAGTGGCAGATTCAAACACAAGACTGAAGTCATCTGTGTGAAACATCTCACATCTATAATCCTCTTAGTATATGCTGACATTATCATCAGCAGCTCAGACACTAATAGCTGACGGCTGCTTCTCACTCAGGGCTGCTGTTTAGGCTAATGAGGGAGAGATGGTCACTAGTGGGCGGGGCTTTCCCCCTCTGATGACATCATACAAAGGGAGAATGTCAATCACAGTGTTTCATTCATCAAGTCTGATTATAACAAACACAATTAAAACACTTTCACCATTAGAGGCTGCTTATATTCACACACTGCTGAAACACAACTGGGTTTACACCCCTTAAAAGTGATATCTAAATAAAAGATCCCGTTTAAAGTCAAAATATTTGTGACAATTTAAAATGCATTGCATAATCAACAGCACCCCCCATTTACAGAGTAAATCTGTGGAGAAAAGTGGATGTGTGTGTGTGTGTGTGTGTGTGTAGTAAAACATCCCATTATCAACACTCAAACACACGTTTTTCTTTTTTAAACACATTTTTGTTTATTTGCATACATTTATTAAACTGTCTGAAAAGCACGTCAAGCTACTGTTCATACGCCAGATGCTCTATAAATAAACTTTATTATCAGTATTATTATTACAGGCGCTGAAGGGGAGTGCAGGTTTTTAAAATACTGTGACAAGCAAGTACAACCTAAGCCATTAACATGTCACAAAAGCAAGGAATCATGTTCAACAATACTCAAACTGTGCTGTAAAAGAGTCGCCCGATGTGTGGACATCAAACACAAAATCAAAATGCACTGATGCTTTAGAGCAGGGGTGTCAAACTCAATTCCTGGAAGGCCGAAGCCCTGCACAGTTTAGTTCCAACCCTGCTCCAACACACTTACCTGTAGGTTTCAAACAAGCCTGAAGGACTCAATTAGTTTGATCAGGTGTGTTTAATTAGGGTTGGAACTAAACTGTGCAGAGCTGCAGCCCTCCAGGAACTGAGTTTGACACCTGTGCTTTAGACTGATAAAACACACAGTTTTGGTCTAGTTTCGAGTCTAAATATTGAAAAACTCTTAAATCAAGAAGCATTTTACAGACAATAAACAAAAACTGTGCTGCTTTCATTAATAAAGTCAATTTTTGCTCAGTATTTTGCTGACATTTTCAACAATCTGACATGAGCCAACAGATCCAGATCCCCTTAATGAAGTTCAAGGCATATCTGGGTTTGAGACGGCTAAAAACAGTGGCTCAGTGGTTAGCTGAGCTCGAGCCTCGGCTGGGTCAGTTGGCGTTTCAGTGTGGAGTTTGCATGTTCTTGCTGTGTTGGTGTGAGTTTCGTCTGGGTGCTCCGGTTTCCCCCACAGTCCAAACACATGCGCTATAGGGGAACTGATTAACTATATTGGCCGTAGTGTGTGTGTGTGTGTGTGTGTGTGTGTGTGTGTGAATGTGTGTGTATGTGTTTGCGTGTGTGTGTGCTTGTTTTCCAGTACTTGGTTTTGGCTGGGAGGGCATCCACTGTGTAAAACATGTGCTGGAATAGTTGGCGGTTCATTCCTCTGTGGCGACTTCTGATGAATAAGGGACTAAGCTGAAGGAGAATGAATGTTATGATTGATTGTATTTATCTAGTATTGTTTTGCATGAGTGAGTATTGTTTGTTTGTTGTATCTTGTATTGTCAACAGTTGTGTATATGTTTGTTGTGAAGGCGACGAGAGCGTCAAAAGTTCGCTGAGGCCGCTCTGGCGACAATACTAGCCCGTTTCGCACAGTGATACCGGCAAATATGCAGAAAATTTCTGGAACGACTTTACCGGTAAATCTGATTAGTTTAATTATAAACCACCTGTGAATGTGCCTGTATGGAGTGCGATACTTTCAAATGTCATGTGCGTGCTGTGTTGCGGTGCCGAGCGCTACATCTGATGTGCGACCTGCTTATATCGACACGAAGGCCCCGTTTACACTAATGTGTTTTAGTTTGAAAGCGCATAAGTTTTGCTACGGTTACACCATCCATCCACACTACGCTGGAGTTTTCGAGTGCTGAAAACGAAGCGTTTCGGAAACACTGGAGAGGCTGTGTTCATTCTGAAGCGCTGCTGCTGCGTCTCAGTGTGGATGAGGGAAAACGGAGACATCTGAAAACGGAGGCGGGGCTGCTGAGATTCGCTACCTGATTGGGGCTTTTGTGTCTTTGCGTATCCTTCCCTTATTCGTCAAGCCCCTATCACATGACTATAACACATGGCTTTAACGCTACCGGAAGACAGCAGACCAGCCTTCACTGTAAACAACAACACGGACACAGAAATGGGAGCGTTGTTTGCACTATTGTCTGTTTTAGGCGGCATTGTGCAGTTATTTATTTGTTACGTTTAGTAACGACCCGACCTCGTCGTCTGTCCACAAAAATACCTCTCTTGCTTTCTTTGCCATCACGTTCATCGTTCAACCGGCGTTTGTTGACTAACAATAACCAAATGCCGAGCGTGAAGCATGCTTCCTGTTTATACTAGAATGCTCATGCCCGGAGTGTGCGAATGGTCACGTGATACACGTTTTTGGTGGCGTAGTGTGGACGGAGATAAGTTCAGAAAACGCTAGGTGATACGCTAGTGTGGACGCGGATCCTTTTTGATCTAAAATGCAGTTTTAAAACTAAAACACACTAGTGTATACGGGGCCTAAGGCTGTATATCGGGACACAAAGGTACTCGAGCCAATGCATGCCTCCCACCAGCGCCGATATACAGCCATATAGCACGGCTACTCATCTCAGACTGCTCATATATTCAGCTGAATTCAGAATCATTCGCACCCTTTTAATTTGTTTTCTTGTTTAAATATTTCCTAAATGATGTTGAACAGATTGAGGAAATGTTCACAGTGTGTCTGATAATGTTTGTTCTTCTGGAGAAAGTCTGATTTGTTTTATTTGGGCTAGAATAAAAGCAGTTTTTAATAGTTTAAACAGCATTTTAAGCTCAATATTATTCGCCCCTTTAAGCTATATTTGTTTTGGATAGTCTACAGAACAAACCATCGTTATACAATAACTTGCCTAATTACCCTAACCTGCCTAGTTACCCTAATTACCCTAGTGAAGCCTTTACATGTCACTTTAAGCTGTATAGAAGTGTCTTGAAGAATATCTAGTCTAATATTATTTACTGTCATCATGACAAAGAGGAAATAAATCAGTTATTAGAGATGAGTTATTAACACAGTTATGTGCAGAAATGTGCTCTCCAATACACAGACATTGGGGAAAATAAACAGGGGGGCGAATAATTCTGCCTTCAGCTGTATGTATTATTTAATTTTATTTCTTTCTACAAAATGCTTCTTGATTTAAGAAGTTTTCGATATCTGAACTTGAAACAAGGCATTTGCAGTGTATCCTTCAATATTTTTGCCACACACACACACACACACACACACTTCTAGAACTCATCCTCATCTGGTCCCATTGATTAGGAGCAGAAACCGCGGTGTTTCTATATCCGATAATTGTGAACCCCCATCATGCCCGTAAACACGTTCCTCTAGCAAGCAACATGATCTGCCCACAAAGATAATATGAGTTTCAGAGACACAAAAGCTCTGATCGACGATTGTCAGAAAAACATGGTTTGATCACATAAAAATACAAAATACAAAACTCCCAACACACAGTTTAAAGGGTCAGTTCACCCAGAACTGAATACCGCATTTAATCCATTTCTTCTGTTGAGCACAAAGGAAGATATTTTGAAGAATGTTGGAAGCCGGGCAGCACGGTGGCCTCACAGCAAGAAGGCTGTTGGTTTGAGTCCCGGCTGGGCTAGTTGGTGTTTCTGTGTGGAGTTTGCATGTTCTCCCTATGTTGGTGTGGGTTTCCTTCGAGTGCTCCGGTTTCCCCCACAGTCCAAACACACGCGCTATAGGGGAACTGATCAACTAAACTGACCGTAGTGCGTGTGTGTGTGTGTGTGAATGAGTGTGTATGGGTTTCCCAGTACAGGGTTGCAGCTAATAGGGCATTCTAGCGTAAACCATGTACTAATATAGTTGGCGGTTCATTCCGCGGTGGTGACCCCTGAAAAACAAGGGACTAAGCCGAAGGAAAATGAATTCACTTTTAGAGCGGCACAGTGGCTCAGCGATTAGCATGATCACCTCACACCAAGAAGGTCGTTAGTTCGAGTCCTGACTGGGCTAGTTGGTGTTTCTGTGTGGAGTTTGCATGTTCTCCCCATGTTCGCATGGGTTTCCTCCGGGTGCTCCGGTTTCCCGCACAGTCCAAACACATGCGCTATAGGGGAACTGATCAACTAAACTGACCGTAGTGTGTAAGTGTGTGTAAATGAATGTGTATAGGTGTTTCCCAGTACTGGGTTGCAGCTGGAAGGACATCCACTGCGTCAAACATATGCCCGAATAGTTGACGGTCCATTCCACTGTGATGACAACCGATAAATAAGGGACTAAGAATAATGATGAATGCTGGAAGCCGGTAACCATTGACTTCCATAGTATTTTTTACCGACCAAGTCAATGGTTACCGGTTTCCAACATTCTTCAAAATACCTTCTTTTGTGTTCGACAGATGAAAGAAACTCATATAATCGTTTGAAGGACAGTAAATCATGAGTGAATTGTCTTTAAGGGTGAACCGTCTCTTTAAATGACCACTGACACACACACAAAGAGTGAAAATATATATATATATTGTTTTTGCAAGGTTTTCCTCTGAACTTTTTTCCATCAATATACAGAATATATTCAATAAAAATGCCATTATTGAGTGAGTTTAACTTCACAGTTCAGTCATTAATATTATTATAATAACATCCAAATAATTGCAGAAAATGCCAGGTTACAGGGCTATGAAAACCTTTAAGGAGCAGAAATAAAAATACAATTTCAAGTATTGTAAAACATTACCATTTAGATGAAAACAATAAAAAAACACAAGAAAGTTTGATGAATATTCTCAAACGTTTGTTTATACGGTTAAAATAATGCCAGCAGGAATCCTCCATCCCATTTGCAGTGCATTTATAATCATATCTACGGTGTAAATAACTGTGGTCTCTTTACTCACCGGCACGTTTTTCAGCATCACACTCACGACAACACTAAAGGATAGAGCGGTTTAGACTGTGAAACTCTGCGTTGTGTTTACGGGCCGCGGCGGATGAACCAGATTTCGTTTCTGCGCTGTGGGACGCCGGGGTTTTCGTAAACGGCGATCATGTAGCGATCCCGCAGGAGATCCTCAGAGTTGCCCAGGAGCTCCCACAGGTTGCTGATCTGACGAGAGATGGTCTCCTCCGTCGTGGTCCCGAAAAACACCCTACGATCAACAGCAGAAAGAGCTGTATTACTTCATAATGTCATATACACTGTCAAAAAATGTTGTCAAATTGCGGGAAAGCCAGCAACAATCAGGAATGCATGATTACATGCTGTCAAAAATGTGATTATAATGGAAGAAACATATTTCTGAAGGTGCTGTTGATTTAAAATGTTCACTCAGATGTTGATAACAACCAAATAAATCCATATATGCACAGAAAAGAAAGCTAATTAGTTTACCAATGAAGTTCTGTAATTAAATGAAATGACACAGGGATAAAGTGTTGAACACATGAAGAAAGGGAGGTGTACAAAGACATGGAAAGCCCAGACAGCAGCTGAAATCTCTCAGTAGTTCTTCAGCATCGCTCTGCCCTTCCTCAGTGTAAATGAACATCAGCTGCTTCAGTCCATCATCTACATCAGCAGGAGGATGAAGATGAAACATTTCAGCACGACAATGAGCCAAAACACAGCCGAGGAGACTCTCAGATGCTTTCAGAGAAAGAAAATCAAGCTGTAGAATGGCCCAGCCAATCACCTGACCCCAATCCAATAGAGAATACAAGATAAAGCTCAGATTTGATAGACGAGACCCACAGAAGCATCAAGATTGGACTCTCTGTTGAAGTCTGTGAGAAACTCACACCTGAGCAATGCATGTGACTTGATTGTCTGGCGTCTCCGGCGTCTTTAAGCTGCCAGCGCCAAAAAAAGACTTCAATATAAGGTTTTAAACACACTTCAGCAGTTCAGCACTTTCTCCTTGTGCCATTTAACTGTTAATACACACAACTCATCTCTCTGATTTGTTTTATGTTTGTATTGTTTGGGTGTTTCCCAGTACAGAAGGGCATCCACTGTGTAAAACATATGCTGGAATAGTTGGCGGTTCATTGCGCTGTGGTGACCTCATTGATGAAAAAGGGACTAAGCCAAAGGAAAATGACTCAACAGCTCCTTCAGAAGTATTATTAGCAGGAAAAAAGCCGGAAGCGTTCAACACTTATTTCCTCACTGTACTGTTCACCTTTATGTGTGTGTGTGTGTGTGTGTGTGTGTACCTGGTGATGACCCTGATGCTGTCCCTCTGGATGATGTGTATGTCGGGGTCTGTGGGCTGTGGCGGGACGTCTTGGTACTCCGCGGGCAGGTAATACGCCGTCAGCACGTCCTTCATGAAGTTTGTGCCATCGTCCGCCATCGTGATCTCGTTCACTACAGGCACAGACATGCCGAGGTACCGGCCTGCACACACAGAGAGAACACACATACACAGATAAACAAAGCAGGACTAATGAACTCCACCACAAACACAGTAAAATAGCCTGACTTGGCGTTTTTGACCTGGACCTCTGCTTCATCCGTGTGTCTCTGTCATTGTTGTAATGGATACGATCAATAGAGGAATAGTACTCAGTCCAATTCCAGGCATCTGTTGTCACACCTGTTGCAGTGCCCTAGTTTGGACACTTGAGGGCACTAGTTTTGTAGTTTCACTTCATTTCCCATAATCCATTGCATTACTGATTATGTTACAGCTGTTTCGTGTTTGTTAATTTAGTCCTGTCTTTATAAACCCTCTTGTTCTCTTTTAGTTGCCTTAGGATTTTGTTAGTTCCTCACGTCTGGTATGTTTGTCTGGTTATCTAGTTTTTTGTATTACGATTATTCTTGGATTCCTGTTTTTGTTCGTTTTTGTTAGCTCTTGTTAGCACTCCTACCCTGTCCTTGTATTTACCCGTTTTTTTTTTATTTTTCCTTCGTCTGGTCATCTAGTTTTTTGTATCTTGCTTATAGTTCTGTGCAAAATTTGGAAACCTTTGTCTCTTAGAAATCTCTGTCTATTTGGATACCTTTGTCTTTTTGTTAATAAATTGCTGCACTTGGATTTTTGCATTTTGTGTGATTCTCTCCCATTCGTGACATCTGTATTTATTGAAGAAAAAGCCAAAAACTCTGCAGTTGTAAAAATTACCTGAAGAGTTTAGGAGCTTTGAATCGGTGTGTGTTTTAAAAAATAAATATAATTATTATATATTCTATATTTAATTTTCTCTCTTAAAATTCTCTCTCTATTATATATAAATAAATATATATGAATAAATAAATAAAAATATATACATATATAAATAAATATGTATATGTATATGTATATATATATATATATATATATATATATATATATATATATATATATAAATAAATATAAATTTATATAAACATATATATATATATATATATATATATATATATAAATATTTATATATATATATATATATATATATATATATATATATAAATATTTATATATATATATATATATGTATATATATATATATAAATATTTTTTATATATAAAATATATAAGATTAAATATATATGAATAAATAAATAAATATAAATTTATATAAACATATATAAACATAAATCAAATTTATATATAAAAATATTTATAAAAAAAAAATATATATATATATATATATATGAATAAATAAATATAAATAAAGTGCTACCCACTGCGTTGCTATATATATATATATATATATATATATATATATATATATATATATATATATTTAATAAATGAATATAAAGAGTTTCTTTTTTTTTTTTCAAATGCTGTAAAACAAGACATTAACAGTATAAGCAAAATAAATGTTTTGAATAAAGATTTAAAATCCGCATTTTCTTAGATGTGGGTTTCAAAAATGTTCAGAGGATGTAGTGGGCCCTGAAGTGAAAAAGATTGAGGACCCCTGGTCTATATCATATAGACATCAGTTGATGTGCACAGTTCCTCCTGTTGGATGTGGTTCTTCTTCTTGGTGGTTTGCTGACATCAGTCTGGATACTTCGGCTCTTGATCATCACAAAGACTTGCTGTCTTGGTCACAGATGCGCCAGCAAGATGCACACCAACAATCTGTTCTCTTTTGTCTCCTGATATGTCACCTATTATGTTGTGTGAATTGCAGTATTATAAGCTCAACTGTGCTGTTACCCAGCTAATGAAACCTTCACACTCTGCTCTTACTGCTGGAATAAAGATCAATGAAGATTGGCCACCAGCTGCTCAAATTTAGCCATCAAACTTCCAACACTAAACTGGCCAGTGTTTCAGTTTCATTGTCCAACCCCTGTATGCATGTATGTGTGTGTGTTGACCTGTTGAATTCTCCTTGCAGATGAAGCGCATGAGTTTCATGAAGCCGTTGGAGATGCTCTGCTCATACAGCGCGTCTGCTTTACTCACACAAGCCCACTTCCCAGGAGGATACACACGTTCTTCATACAACACCTCGCCGAGCTGAAAAACACACATAACAAACTTCAACACAACCGACATTAATAAACCAAAGCTAAATATGCCCATTAGTTCTGAGGACTGAAAATGAGAGTGCACTTTAGTGTCTAACACTGATTCAACACACTGATTAAATCCACTGAGGGAGACAAAACAATAATCATCTCCAAATAACGGTTCCTGATCAAATGAAAACAGATTTGGATATAACAACTTTACACATATTAAGCTGCAAATGGACCAAAAGCAGAACAAAACAGTGCTGTCGGTTTGAACCGCAGGCTGATTATCAGAGCAAAACCACATAAAGCACAAGCTCAGAGAAACACTTGAGCTCAGCCTGCTGTTTCCTCATCTAAACCACAAACGCCTCAGTTATTCATACTAATCTGAAGCCAATAAAACAGTGACAGCACCCCGTCCTCAAATCATTTCAATTTCTACAGAATTTCTATCAGTAAAACCCTGGAACACTATGCTTGTGGTCCTTTGAGCAGTTTGTTGTAGTCTGAGGTGGATAGTAACATTTACTTCGTTACATTTACTTGAGTAAAATTATTGGGTAACGAGTACTTTTTGAGTACAATTAAATATGTGTACTTTTACTCTTAGTAAATTATTAGAGAGAAATCGGCACTCTTACTTCGCTACATTTGGCGGCGTTCCTCCGTTACTGTCAAGTGATAATAAATATGATCCATATGACTTGTTGGCAAATTTCGCAAGATGCCGCACTGGACAGGTTGTGAGGTTGCTATAGAGACACGTCTCCCGCTTTCAGTTAGAGTGCGTGCGCCTATGTTAGAATAATGGCCGAAGTTTAGGAAGACGTGCAAGTTTTTTTTTTATTATATTTTATATTATAATTTTATTATATTTTATTTTTGCCATGTCGCCATCTGCGGTTCCGAGAAGGCCGGTCATACTGTCTGTGCGGTGAGTTTATCGGACCAGGGGCCTCATGTATCAACGCTGCGTACGCACAGAAACTTAGGTTTCACGCTCAGAATCGCTCACGTTTGGATTTACTAACAATGAACTGAACGTGGGAATGCGCACAGCTTCACGGCAGCTTTCTGGCTGGCGTACGCACATTTTTTGTGCGTGTCTGTTTTATTTCCATTGGCGACTCCTAGAGGCAGTTGTGTTAAATTCTTCTCTACAAAGTGTCTGAGCCTTGCAATGGCAGCTGTATGAGACGGGTTCATCTAGCAGGTATATAAGGTTTCCATACCATACAGTTGACCAGCTAAACATTAAAGCACAATTTGCAGCGGTCGCCTGTTTTCCCAATGTAATCTGAGCGATCTACTGCACACACATTGCTATAAAGACACTATCTGAAGATGAATTTGCATGCGTGAATCAGAAACATTTCCATTCAATAAATGTGCAAATGAAATATGATGCACAGACTTATTAATGATTCCTACTTGTCTTTCTCGTGATAAATAGTAGGCAAAATCTGATATGTAGCGGGGGAAAAAAGAATGAGTTCATGAGACGCTGGATTCAAACCGAGTTCATGCTCGATCGTGTTAATACATGATCACATGCTTCTTACGAGCTGCGCCACTGAGACTGGCAAAGGTACTGCAACATTTTACAGATATAAACCACACTATTTTTTTTTTTAATGCACTCAGTGTGATGTTCAGACCGAACTGTGTTAACCGCATCAGCTAAACTCTCCCACTCTATTTTTTTCTTTTGTTGTTAATTCCGGAAAACAAACTTGCAAATAACACCACTTTTCTCCGGTCTACCTCTGAAAGCAGCACCTCCAATTCACATTCTGTTCAAAGTTTCTCCTCTTGCTTGCTTTTGCCGTTGCTTTTTCGTTGGGTTTTTTCCATTAGCATAGTCATTAGCATATTCATACGGGGGAGGAGGCAGGGAGGGGTTTTGTGCTCGTGCATGTTGCGCTCAGTTTCACGTTCATTCGGATGTACAAAAGAATATGCGTGAGATTCGGCGTACGCAGTGTTTCATACATCTGAATTTTTTTCTGCGTACGCACAAAGCTGTAAATGTTTTAGTAAGATTTCCACGCAAGTCTTCAATACATGAGGCCCCAGGTCACCCCGCCTGTTCAGTCTATGTTTTTACTCCAAAATGTCAACAAGAATAGTTTCATAAAGCGATGCACGCATTAAACTGACATCGTAAAATATGAATGACAGCTCCGACCTAAAAATAACACTTATATACATAAATAATATACATATATAAATAATAAATAAATATATATATATATATATATATGAGCTGATATTGATATGATATTGGTTTGGGCATAAAAAAAAAAAAAAAAAACATCCCTCAGGCTCTATCATATATTCTATCTTCTATCATATACAGAAGTGGACAATTTTACCTTCTCATGTCTGGAAATGGTGACAAAAGGCACTTGCTCTCGCTCTGCGCTCTGGTTCCTCCGCGTCATCTCTTCTATTGGTGCTCTCATCTCTACCAGAAATAAAATAAAATAAAATCGTAACATTGTAATTGTAATTGTTACAATGTAACAATTTTAATCCCTGTTTCGGAACAACGGAATCGATTCACAGGTGTGAAAGCACCCTTAGCTAAATCGATTCAGTTGTTCCGAAACGGGGATTAAAATTGTTACAGTGTTGCTCTTTGCGCGGTTCGCTTTCACACGGCAAAGTTTCTAAACAGACCAAAAGAGCTAAAACAAGTCATGTGTGAGTAAACTCTCCTCACATTGGTCAGTTTCACCATTTATTTTGCAGAGTTCCGCTCTCCGTGATGTCCGGGAGATTATCACTCATTTGCGGGCATCCGGGAGCCTCTGTGCATTTGTGGGAGACTTGTGATGTCTGGAATGACCTCCCACCCTACTTATAATTCTCTCTTCATATAGCCGTATGCCTATTACATATCCATAATACACTGTGATATAGCCGGGCTCGAACTGTATTGCTTTCTAACTTCAATTGATCCGCTCCAGAGTTCGTTTCAATTGAGCCGAGGCCACCTCATTCAGGCGATCTCACAGCGATTGTTTTGGCGTGGATCCGAGCCCGATTGCTGGATTCACATATGCCAAACGAACCGCGCTAACTGGGCAAACGAGACAGGTTCCCAAACAAAAGCCTAAGTGTGAAAGCAGCCTAAAATTCCTCACATATTTAAAACCATATGTGGTTTGACTTCACTGAGTAAACTGGTCTGGGATCAGTGTGATCTGCTCCTCTGCTCAGTTTCCATGGAAACGGCGAGATCTCTTCTTTATTATAATTGAACCATTTCAGATGTGTATGTTTAGAAAAGCTGTGCTTCTGGGACAAATCACTGACAAAACGTGTTTGTATATACAATTGAACTGATATTTATTGATCTTGTTGTTTTCAAATATTCTCCAGATGATGTTGAACAGATTGAGGAAATGTTCACAGTGTTTCCTCTAATATTTGTTCTTCTGGAGAAAGTCTTATTTGTGTTATTTCGACAACAATAAAAACAGTTTTTAATTGTTTTAAACCCATTTTAAGCTCAATATTATTAATATTCAGCAATATTAGTTTTGGATTGACTCCAGAACAAACCACTGTTATACAATGACTTGCCTAATTACCCTAACTTTACCCTAATTACCCTAGTGAAGCCTTTAAATGTCACTTTAGGCTGTATACTAGTGTCTTGAAGAATATCTAGTTAAATCTTGGATCTCAGTGTTCGTACCTGTAGGCACCGCCACGTGATGCGTTCGTCCCACCGCCTGCCAGTGGGCGTACATTCGGTCCTGCTCCTCATCATCCATTGGCTCAGAGCTGTCAGTGACATCATCGTCCACCTGCTCGTCATCCAATCCCTCCAGATCCTCGAAAGAGATCAGAGCCATCGTCCAGACGTCAACCAGAAGCTCTTTAGACACAACACACATAGGCGGAGATCGATCACCGAAACAAGAAACACCTCGGTTCAAGTAAAAATGTATTCATCCATTACTTGCTCCACACATGTTTGAGTTACTTTCTGTCTGCCTGTTCCCACTGGTGAAAAAAAATACACGCAAGAGCAGGTTGCCAGATTGACGACACCAACAAAGGCTGATTTAAATTGTGTTGTAAATAAAAGCCATAGAAGCCATAGAAGATTATAGAAGCAATAGCACGCCATAGAAGCAATATTTTCGATTATTAAAAGGAGTTTAAGATGTATAGTTTAGAAACGATTTCTATTTCCCACAGCTGAACAACAAGCCTGTCAATGATCACCTCAGATATACAACATAGTCAATTAAACTGAATATAAAAATCAACTTTACCTCAATCTTGTACTCAGAGAGCATGAAATGTGTGTGAAATGGTGTAAAATTGGTTTTACATCCACATATTTAGACTTTCTCCTTAATAACAGAATTTTATTAAGTAGTCTTTGTGAATTAAACCTGTAGGTAATTCATATTAGCAGTAAATGACAGTCAAAATGTACAACATTGCTGTCAATAAAAGAGCTAATGTTGTGTAAAAGTCTTAATGATATGCGATTTCAGACCGAGTATTCAAAGTAGCGTAGTAAACAATATAAATATAGTCGTCACTGTTTAAAAATGAACAAATGTGCAAACATAAAACTGATTTTAACTCAATGTTGTACTCAAAGAGCATGAAATATGAGTGTGAATTGGTGTAAATTGGTTTTATATTCCCACATTCAGACTGTCTCCTTAATAATATAATTTCACAAAGCAGAATTAAGAAATTAAATTACATTAGCAGTAAATGACTGTAGTATAATCCTGTTCATAGTCAATTAAATGCTAATATTGTTATACTCACATGCGTTTTCAGACCGAATATTCAAAGTACTGAGGTAAACAATATTAATTTAATTGTCATGGGTCAACAATGAACAAATGTCTGAATATAAAATCAACTTTACCTCAATCTAGAACTCAATGGCATGAAATATGTGCCTGAATTGGTGTGAAATTGGTTTTATAATTTACACATCCGAACTTTCTCCTTAATAATATAATATAATTTCAGAAAGTAGTCTTTGCGAATTCACAATTTAGGTCATTCATATTAGCAGTAAATTACTGTAATACAACGTAGCCCAATCAATTAAATAGTGCTAATGTTGTCATTGGTCAAAAATTAACAAATGTCTGAACCAACTTCATCTCAATCTTGTACTCAATGGCATGAAATATGTGTGAATTAATGTAAAATTAGTTTTATATTCACACAATTGGACTTTCTCCTTAATAATATAATTTCATAAAGCAGAATTTGCTCATTTAAAACAGATAAATCATATAAGCAATACATGACTGTAATATTATGCTGTTCACAGTCAATTAAATAGAGCTAATGTTGTTTTGAAGTCATAATTACATGCAACTTCAGACTAAATATTCAAAATAGCATGGTAAACGATATAAATTTAGTCGTCACTGATAAAAAATGAACAAATGTGATTTTACCTCAATATTGTACTCAAAGAGCATGAAATATGAGTGTGAATTGGTGTGAAATTGGTTTTATGTTCACACATTCTACTTTCTACTTAAAAATCTAATTTTTATAAAGCAGAATTTGTGAAATCAAATCATATAAATCATATTAGCAGTAAATGACTGTAGTATAACTCTGTTCATATTCGATTAAATGCTAATATTGTTATAATTACATGCCATTTCAGACCGAATATTCAAAGTAGCATGGTAAACAATATAAATATAGTCGTCACTGTTCAAATATGTACAAATGTCTGAATATAAACAAATTTTACCCCAATCTTGTGCTCAACAGCATGAAGTACTTGACTATAGTTATATTTCCTGATATTGTCACCAGAAGGAAGTTTGACCCACTAATACACATATAAACGTTACCAGTTCAGTTCATCACCATGGAGATAAGATATTGATCGAAATACATAATACATATCTTGTAACCAGTTCAGTTCTATTAGTATATTAACCCAGCATATTTTAATAATAACATGATGACGTAGCCATCTTAAAGTTTAACCGATCGACAATCATACAACAATACGCGAAACACAAGTAAACAATAGGCCTTTTCCCTTGAAAACATCGTGATGTGTTAGCATATTTCAGGAAATGTCATCAAAACAAATATACAGTGCATGTTATTGAATAAATACAATGAAAACTGATATGAATATGGATAAAATAATAATAATAAAGGAGTCAAACGTTAAACTGAAGCAAGTGCAGCATCACAAACACACAAATCACACACCGACACCTAAAACTGCACGTTTTAAACGGCAAAATTAAAAATTAAATGACTTTATGATCGATATTTAGCTGCCAGCTCGAGCAGAACACGGAAATAGTACACATTATTGAACATATATGACGCCCTGTGCACAAATCAAACATGCCAAAGGCTTCATATTTATTAGGTCTATCGTTCACGCGGTAACTTTATATTTAGCGCAATGTATTATGGTAATAATAATTCATGACCTACTTACCCGACAGACACAACAAACGCACGACACAGCTTAAAGCGCTGGGGATTTTACAGCCTCACACTGCGCATGCGCGGAAGACCGCCCTATCATGCAGGGCTCCGCATGGTTACAAACATATTACGAAGTTTCAGAGTAGTTACTCTGTGTTGCTTATTATCTTTTATGGGGAAAAACAAGCATACAATGTCATAGCAAACATGTTTTATTGAAAAAGCAGTCGTGAGAAATCTCACCTGATGAACAAACTGGGGGAGGAGTTATTTCTTTTTAGCCAATCAAAGAGACGTTCTGCTTGTCAAACACACGCACGTTTGCAATTGCTGACATCCGATTGGCCCATAGGAAGGCGGGATTTTAGAACCGCAGTGATTACTTATTTTAGTAGTCCAAAACAACAGGGTTATTTATTATTTTATCCTACACTAGACAAATATTTAAGATGTTATAATGACTTATATAATATTTTTTTGTGTTTAAGTGTCATTTAAAATTAAATGGAGGTGTTCTCTCCTCACAATTTAGTGAAACTTTGCCATAATGAAAGGGATTTTCAAAATAAGCAAATAAATACGTCAATAAAAATAAATAAATAAATACATTTGAGAGAATGAATAAACATTCGCGTAATTCATTTAAATATTTACCTGCCCGCACTTTTAATTAATTAAATATTTATTTGTGCAGGAATTTGTGGATTGTTTTAATATACATTTATTTATTTGCATATTTATACATTTAATGTTTAATTTATGCAGAATATGGATTTATTGACTAACTTATTTAAATGGCATATGGCAAATACGCTATATGAATTTCATATTTTCCCTGATAAATAGTATTCTAGAATGGAATCAGTCATGTTGAAAAAGACAAGTGAATTAAAGGGGGGTCTGGGGGAAGGGGTTGACCTAATTATTGGTAATTAACACTTGAACTCCCGTGAAGGACGTCAAGATGTATGTTGGATTAGCTTTTTAAATAGTTAGAACTAGATCTGTATATTAATTAATGGTGTTAATAATTAAAATAATAGCTCATATAAATACACATTGAACACCCCCATCAGGGTTCATACCATTATGAATGCGCGTTCGCTCCAAAGCCAAACGGAAAAATGTTCATTAGCGGTCTGAAACCAGCAGATGTAAGTGCTCACACGGCACTACGCTTTTCTTGTAAAGTATTTGTTTGTTTCTACTTATAACCTAAAAGTAAAGTAAAATTAGTCTCTAAGTATGTTTTAAAAGAGAACTGCTCTCACATGGACGACAACATGGTCGCCATGGTCATGCATGGTTGCCTGGTGATTTCCAAAAATCTATTTATTCTTATTAAACTATAAGATTTTATTATATTTTATCAATGAAGAGAAAAAAAAATGTTCCATTGCAACAGCAGCGCCCAGCAACAGCCCTGAATTACGCCATTTTGGAGTGAAAGCGATCGGCTGTACATTGGATCTTATTGCTGTCGCGATGGTGAGCAGCTGCTTTGTTTTTTATTTATACAACCTGAAAGACGACGATACAACACTTATTATCACGATCATCAGCACTTTTAATAGTTTATTTTACAGACTTATAATATGCTGCAGTTCTATTGGAGTTTTCATACTAAAATTGCCGCCATCTAGTGGCTGTTTCCCAAATTGAACTAGAGTGTCGCCTCTTGGTGATTCTATGCTCTTTGATGTGGGTCAAGATAGGCCACATATATCAATTATTAACATCTGGCCCAAATACTACATTTTACATTTGGCCCATGTATCTGGGGCCAGAATTCTCAGCTATCTGGGTTGTTATTGTTTACATCTATCAAAATGGTCAATACAGCACCAACCCAGACAATAAATCACTTAAAATTTTCAAATGGAAAAAAAAACAAAAATGCAAAAGTACAAAAATTACACACACAGAGAGAAACACCAGCAGATATGAATTAGGACATGTTCATAACATAATAAAGAATGAGCGACTGAAATGAAAATAAACGTGCAGGCTTGAGGAATCAGGTCAGCAGAAACACAACACCTCTGGCTGAACAAAGCGAGTGCACACGCTTTCTTTTGCCTTTTTTTGTTGACGAGAGGTCAAATTTCACCTCTAAATATGTGTCAGAAGGATATCTGATAGCTGAGAGAAGGAGCCAGGTGGATTTCCCTCTGTAGGGTTAAAATCCCTCATAATTCAAGCTTCTCACAGCAGTCATCAGGTCAAATTCCAGCATGGATATCGCAGTGCGCGCATCGGGAATAGTCACATCGCAAGATATGCAATGTTGAGTCTGAATTACAGTTGAGCAGGAGCCACAGAAGTCTATTTATTCACTGTATTATTTTTTCATTCATTTTCTTGTCGGCTTAGTCCCTTTATAAGTCCAGGGTCGCCACAGCGGAATGAACCGTCAACTTATCCAGCACATTTTTACGCAGCGGATGCCCTTCCAGCCGCAACCCATCTCTGGGAAATCCCTGTATTATACAATTAAAAAAAAATAATTTTTGTCTTGGCAGCATGTTGGCTCAGTGGTTAGCACTGTGGCCTCACAGCAAGAAGGTTGCTGGTTCGAGTCCCAGCTAGGTCAGTTGGCAGTTCTGTGTGGAGTTTGCATGTTCTCCCTGCGTTTGCATATTTTCTCCGGGTGCTCCGATTTCCCCCACAGTCCAAAGACATGCGGTACAGGTGAATTGGGTAGGCTAAATTGTCCGTAGTGTATGAGTGTGTGTGTGTGTGTGTGTGTGTGTGTGTGTGTGTGTGTGTGTGAATGTGTGTGTGTGGATGATTCCCAGAGATGGGTTGCGGCTGGAAAGGCATCTGCTGCGTAAAAACTTGCTGGATAAGTTGGCGGTTCATTCCGCTGTTGCTACCCCGGATTAATAAAGCCGACAAGAAAATGAATGAATGAATGAATGTTACTTGTTGGGATGGCTGACGTGAAACTGACGTCTCGACACAGTTTCGAGATCCCAAAGTGCAAATGTTTAGAAACATTTCACCGAAACATGATCCAAAACACTGAGGTCACGAGACCTGGGCTGCGTCCGAAACCGCCTACTACTCAGTAGGTGCTGCATTTGAGTTTAAACGTACTACTCTGCCGTTAGAAAGGTACGTTCTATACAGTATGAATGTGAAAAGTATGAATGGAATTCGGACGTACTACATTCGCCATTTTTTCATGGTCACGTGACCTATCTGCGTCAGTTGCGTCGTTTTACTCCCATTCATGAATTCCCTCGCAGGGCATTATGGGATAGCGCAGCGTGCATGGGATGCGTACTCCAGAATCTCGCCGGAAGTAGTAAGTCATCCGGGTATTTCTCGCATACTGATTTTCCAATTCTATGAATTCGGACATACTACTCGGCTCGCATACTGATTTTAGCGTACTGTATAGTATGGAAGTATGCGGTTTCAGACGCAGCCCTGGGGAATCTGCGTTTGACTGGCGGGGTTGGGAAAGATATCTTATCTCATGTGGCCTGTGTGTGTTTATAGAGTTACTGTGCTGCAAATGTCCGAGTTTGAATACCAAATCTCTAAAACTTTGACTAGATGTATTTTAATAATGTTCCTTTTTTTGACCAAAACGAGACATAATTATAGTGTTCATTCGAATGTCTGACCAATGTTGAAACAAAACACGTTACACGAACAGAGAAATTCAAACTGACACCTATAGCTGCATCATCCTGGATTTTTGAACCAGAGCAATACACCAAAAAATGACCACTAGGTGTCACTGTAGAGACAGGTTTCGAAACGTTTCGAAGCGTCGTCACATTTGCTTCGACTGTTTCAGTGTTTCATGAAGCCTCGCTTTGCCCATCACTAGTTACTCCTTGAGCACAAAAGTTCGTAACATACAAAATCGTAAAAAGTGAACGAATCTTAGCTATCAAATGTTCTGCCCTTATGCTTTGTTTACTATGTTTGGTGATTACTACACCCGAATGCAGCGCTAAAGTCCAGCATCTTCAGATTGGCTTTAGTCTTGACTAGTGAGGTTGAATGACTTTGGAGCCCTGACCAATATGGCGGCAGTATTAACGCATACTCCAGACCTGTATGTGATATCTAATATGTATATCTATGATACTCATCATGACTTTTATTTATTTATTTATTTATTATAACCACTAATTCAGTCAGTGAAGGTGAAAGTCATTGCTCAGCGAGTCCAAACATAAGCAGCTAAAAATACAGCTATTATATAACAGGTAAATTTTACCAACGCTGGCGCTTATAGGTGTAAATGCACAGGTTTTTTAAAGCTTTATCTGATCAATTTAACGTCTGGGAATTGTAAATGAGACCGTTTTAGTAAAAGTCATTGACTGGGAGGCTTGAATGTTTTATTGAAGGTCTTATTGACCCTGTGGCGGTTCTAGAGTTGCCTACATCTTAATTAACAGGGAATTTTCATTTTTGGGTGAACTATCCCTTTAAGTTGATCCATTGTTTTTGTAAAAGCCTATAAAGCATGCATGATTCATAAGAGTGCTCGACACAATGTAAACTAAAAGCATAAAACATTCCCGATTAAACCCACATGAACCAAAGCGTCCCACAAATGCAGCGAGAGCGAGTCTGCAAGTGTGTTTTCACTGGTCTGTGCTTTTGTAGAGCTCCACTGTGCTTGAGCTCAGCGGTCTGCTGTTTTTCAGCGCTCGCACGGCCCCCGAACCCTAAAAATAAAACATCCACCAATCAGAATCACTTCATTAAATGAAGAAAGCAGTCTCTGAGCTGATGCTTCTGCTCACCTGGAAAGAGTCGTCCTCGTTGTCTGCATTACTGTTGAGGTAGCCGAGCGACGCGGCTCTCTTCATACTGTGTGGATCAAAAACAAACATTTACTGAGCAATTCCATGCAAATGTCAACCTCGAGTTAGCTTTTCACCAAAATAGTGAATCGTTTTACTGTAATAGTAGAGTAAAATACTCAGAAATGCCTCTGTTAATGTTTACAAGCAGTTATATTTGATTTAGCAAAGTCACACGAGTGCCAATTTCACATCTGTCACATTCATAACCAAGCTTTTTCATACTGACATATTAAATATTTTTTATTTATATATTTTTTTAGGGGTTTTTAACCTTTAATGGATAGAATAGTGCAGAGATTTTACAATAAATAGTTGGGAACAGAGAGAGGGGGAAGGGTCGGCAAAAGACCTCGTGCTGGGAACCGAACTCAGGTGGCCGTGAGCACCATGGTGCTATACAGTATGTCACCACTAGGCTATTGGCGCTGATGCATATGTTAGATTTTTATTCTGCATGTTTGCCTGAGGCCAAATATTTGCACGATTGCATTGACTTTTGTAGCTTACACACAGAAAAAAAATATTCAAAGATGATTCCTTGGATTTACACTTTTTTTTTTTTTACGTTAGGGGCTGTAAACAATTCAATTGTGTTGATTTTAAAACAAACAAATTAAGTTGAACGTTATTTAATTTAATTTGTTTGTTTAAATTCAACACAAATAAATTGTTTGCAACAGTTCTGCATGCAACACTTTATTCAGTGCACCAATGCTTAAATCCGTGTTTGGTGTGAACCCAACTGCATTCAAAGGCATCACTGGAAGAGTTTTATTATCCACAGTTGTGGAGTCTCACTTTGTGTTTCGAGGTTCTGGAGGCATCGTTCCTTGAATCTTCTTCACCAGCATCTCACTGCTTCTGCGCAGGACTTCCCTGAGCTTACCGAAAGAGCCGGCTCTCCTCAGAGTCCCGTCCTAAACACAACAAATCCTGTTAAAGTCCTTGATTGAAAAGTGTTTGGAGGAATTTAATTAAAAAAACAAACATTCTAGCAGGCTTGGTAGCGGTTTGTTACTGCTCGTTTTGCATCAGTTAATGAAGAAGCATCATATCGATTAAAAGTAGACTGTGAGGTGCCTCAAGGCGCAGTCATTGGTCCATTGTTTTTTAAAATCTATATGCTACCGCTAGGGGTAACACTTTAGAATGAGTATCCGTTATTATTATTCGTAACTATCCGTAATTTACTAACAGCTTGTTCATGATCTATGACTAATTTATGAGGTATAGTTATAATCATTACAATACAGTTAACAAGTGATTTATTAAAGCTTGTAAGTTATTTATTGGCTATCTATAAGGTAAAGTTATAAATAATTAACAAACTGTCAACTTTTATTTAACAAGTCATTTATAACACATTAACCAACAGTTTATTAATGATCTATTAACTAATTATAACAGTTATTCTAAAGTGTTACCTAATATTGCTACAGTGCATATTTCTGTCTGAAAAACATGGCATTATCTAGCCGTCTCTAGAAACCGAATGGCATTACACTGTGATATTCTCGTATAAAGTAAGCACATTATCAAGCAATCACAGAGGGGTGGCCAAACTTTTGCATAAAACCGTAAACATCATGCTATGAAATGTTTAGGCCCAAATTCAAATGGCGTCAACATGCCTGTGTTTTATTTCTATAATAATTATGGCTGTCAAGCCAGGATCTTGATGGTTTATTGTGGGTATGTTGTTTACATGAAGAAATCTGTGTTACAAGTTAAACATAAATTCTATTAAACAATTATATTTTGAATTTAAATAGTTTTTGTCTTGCGTTTACATTAATTTTACATTTGAATAGCCAAAATTACAAGTTTCAGTCTTTTAAATGTGATTAATTGCGATAAAAAATTAGTTATTTTTTTAATGGATTGACAGCACTAATATATATATATATATATATATATATATATATATATATATATATATATATATATATATATATATAAATAAATGCTGTAGTGTTTACTATAAATGACTAGTATTTTGTCTTCATTAGATAAAGACCTGAGCGCAGCAGTGAAGCTCTAAGACCAGCAGATGGCAGAACAGGTTGGCATTTGCAGACACACAACATCATGGACCACATGTCAGCTTATGCAACGAGGTTTACCAGCTTCAGTAGCGAGCAGTACTGCTTTATTCCTCTCAGTGTGGAAAAGCACCGATTTCAGCATGAAATATGAGACTTACACAGGCATTGAGGAGTCATCCTGCAGAGATTAGCTCTAGTTTTTACAATAAACCCTGTTTCTCTGCTGTCATGTTGAGGCAGGAGCTGAGCTGAGTTGAGCAGAAACTGGGTCACTGTGTGTGTGATCCAACAAAAGTGTAAGTTCACTTACATTCACATTTATACACTTAGAGAGAGTCCAGGCCACTAATTACAACTCTTTATTGGGTTATAGATGTCATATGAGAGGTTTTAATCAAAATATACATCATGCACAGAGCTACATACACAGCCTATATATATATATAGACTTTAACTGTATGTCTGAACTTACTATAGAATATTCTTAAAACTGCTTGTAATTACGCTTGGCATTTTGTACCATTTAAAGTAATGTTGAGCCTAAAGTATCCTTCAGATTTAACAAGTAGTTTGATTTTGATTTGAACAAATTGTTTTTGCAATACTTAGTTTGTCCACAGGGTGTCAACATTAAACTGTGCTGCTGTTTCTGTCAGAAAACCCCCCAAAACGAAACCAATAACAGAAGTAGCACTGATAGTAAACTAATATGTCTATATAAGTAAAGGATAAAGTACATCCAGGTGGATGCAATCGCAGAATAAAACCCAACAGGAGCACTGCTGTATAAAACGAAAGGGTTTATTCTGAGAAAACAACCTCCTGGATGTACTTTATCCCACTTATTACACATCCAATTGGCACAACACATAACAATTAGACGCAAAACGTTGTTCTGAGCAGTAATAGTTTATTCATTCTATAATTAAAGGCTGACAGAAATGAAAACGGCTGAATGGAGTATACACTAACCTACGTATTATTCAGCCACAAGGCAGCGAGACAGACAAGCATATGAATGTGTATATGAACGTATTCACTGACAAACTACATGACTTGAAGACTGTGTTATTGGTGGTTGTTATCTGGGAATAACAAACCTTGGAATGTCGCCACTGACCGCTGAGAATTGAGTATTCAGACAGACGTGTAATAAACAAACAATTTAACGCTCATAACTAGGTCCACACGGAATCTGCGCGTGCAGAATTACGCAGATTTTAACCCATCATTAATTCTGTTTATTTACTTGTGTAAATGTGTGTAAATCTATATTTATTCAGTTTTTAAATTAATTAATGTAATATTATTGACTAATGTGAAAATGTTCATCTGATTTATGTACAGTGCAGCTTGTACAGTAATATTTCTGCCTTTTAGTAGAGATATTATATGAGAGACTTGCTTTGTTTACCAAATAAAGTGGATCTAATTGGATTTGCATTTTTAACATTAAATAAATGTTAAAAAGGTATTATTCTTTATTTCACATATTAAGGTTTTAGTTATGATACTCCCAAAATATTTCCGCAGATTGCTACCAAAATTGTCTGCAGAAATAGCGAAAAAATGTCCACAGATTCCGTCTGGCCCTGCTCATAACTTCTGGAGATAAAAAATGCAGACACTGGACGAGAGTGAATCTCTCTAGTGTACGCGTTCATACACACTGACTAATGGGATGTACACTTGAAAAGTGTCAAAATAAAGTATCCGCTTGTTAAATGTGACGTCATTTAAAGCAGCTTCCGGGTCCAAGCGCTGTATCGAACTGTACTCATGAAATGTTAATAATAAACGTTTACAAATCGATGTAATACTTTCGAAAATCACGATCGCATTATATACATCCATGCCTGATATCTACTGAGCAGAAAGTGATAAATTTTATATAAATTGTTAAAATGTTGGTATTTGTGATGCAGCAAATCCAGAGATTGTTGTGTTCACTATAAGTTTATCTAAAATTCACTTTATTGTGTGATATGAATAAAAAGGTCATAAACTAATATTTTCTCAATTCAGATGAGTAGCGGCTTGGACCCGGAAACAGTATTACACACGTCACCAACACTTCACTTAACAAGCGGATACTTTTACGTTTGTAATGTAAATGTAGCATTTAAAGTGTTCATTTTCTGTTCAATAGGGGGGGTTGTATAACTCACATGATGATGCTGGAGGCAAATGTTGAACAGTAGCTATGTTTCCATCCAAAGATGCAGGGGGGCCAACACATTTTGCGCTACTCCACTGGCCCCACCTGAAATCTTGCCTTGGGCGCTAATTTGGTTAAGTCCGGGCCTGTCCTTAGTGATGACGGACTGACGGCTCAGACCTTTTACAATCAGCAAAACAACTTTTACAGTGGCTGATTTATACTTCTATGTCAAGCGTACGCGTAGGCTTTGGCGCAGCATACGCGTTGACGCATAGCCCTACGCCGTGGCCGTCAGCGACGCTGATGTGCACATCTCAAAAAAAATTAACTACACGTCGCAACGCTGGTAGCGCAAGCTCTGTAATTGGTCGGCTTGGTTGCGCTGACGAGTCAGGACGGGACCGAGAGCCGCGCGAGTGGCGCAAGCCCGATGGAGTGATTATTTACAAGTGTGGTTGAGGAGCTCCTAATGGAAAGTTTTGTTCTGTGTTTACCTCATAGTTAAAGTTGTTGCACATCTGCCGGTTCCTGCCTCAAAATGAGCGAGTTTGAGCCACTTATACTTGCAGGAAGCGTTCAGAAAAAAACAAAACACTAGCGAAGAAACTCGACACAGAGGGACATTAGCCCCTTTCACACATACAGACCTTTCCGGAAAATTACCGGCAATTTTCCGGAAAGGTTGTATGTGTAAACAGGTCCTTTTTGAAAATACCGGTAAATTCGTTCTGGCTATTTTCCGGAAAGAGAAGTTGTAACATTACCGGCAATTTGCCGGAATGCTGCGCTGTGTAAATGTCTAGAACGTGCTGACGTGAGACGCCTCCTTTAGCCAATCAGAACAGTCAGATGCATTCACGTCCGCGCGGTTTATGAAAATAAAAGCTTTTGAATATTTTCCCAGACACATTTAGCTGCTTGAAGTTAGTCAGAAAACGTTTATATGTTCTTCTTAATGCCAACTGTGTAAATAATCATCGATAAGATGCTTATGATAAGCCGTTGTTTGTTTACCTTCAAGCTTTGCGTGTGCCTGTGAAAGCCTGTGAGCGCCTGCACACGCACATATTATGAACATCTCGACATGCGAAAGTGATCCTCCATATGATTTCATCGAAGTTGTTCACAACACTGATCATCCACAGAGTTTGTAATTTAGTCAAATGTTTACAAATAGAAGCGCAGCCGTTTAAAGCTCATTTGTGGTGAATGATGTCAGAATTTACCGGTATTTTGGAATGGATGTGTGAACGGTCTTTTCCGTAAAAATTCCGTAACGTCCTCGCCTGTGTGAACAGCACTTTTTTTAATCTACCGGTAAAGTCGTTCCGTAAATTTTCCGGATATTTACCGGTATCACTGTGTGAAAGGGGCTACTAATACCTCACTGCCCACTAGCATTTCGGAAGTGTTAATGCAGACCAACAGAGACACGCGCAGAAGTATAAATGCATTGCTACGCGCGTTGCATGCGCCGTGAGTTACGCCGGTCACTTGATGCAGAAGTATAAACCAGGCTTTAAGCACTAAATGAACATAAATGCCAAGTCCCTGAAACGCACATATCTATCTAATCAGCAGCATCAGAGAGAAATCTACGTCACGCCACACTGACTGATAAAGCACACGCGTAGAGTTTATTCACTAAATGTGTTTAAATGGTAGTTTATGCGCATTTGTTTCGTATTAAATAAAATAGTTTATCCTAATCAGTACGTTTGTATGCGAATTTTCAAAATGTTTGCGCATCTTGCCGTATTTATTGACCATTTGTTTATGCGATATTCCAAAATGCACCCAATAATAGGTAAATGGAAACTAATGACCCGTCATTCAAATTCATAAGCAGGAATCAAGAGTGTATATCACAGCAGAACACATCAGTTAAAAACACATGAGTCTACAGATACAACGAGGATTGAGGTCTTCATCAGATTGGCTTTGATTATCGGTTGCGTTTTACGAATAACAAAATCAGTGTTATCAGTGTAGATGCACAAAAAGCAGACGACAAAGAAAGAGAATGAGAGTGAAGTCGGTCAGTGTGCGCGCGCACGTGTGTGTGTGTGTAAGAATCAGGGAAAGAGAGGCAGGAAAACACAGCGAACGCACGATCATCAATCCCATCAGCCCAAGCAGAGAGTTAAAGATGCGCTGGACTTTATCCACAGCAGAGGAAAGAGCACAGGAGTCCGTTTAGATCAGGAGGATGAGATTCAATTTGCGGAGAGCAGAGAGAGAAGTGATGCTTACGCCTAATGCAGAGAGAGAGAGAGAGAGAAAAAGAGAAATAGAGACAGGACACAAAAGCAGAGATGAGGAAATCAATCAAACGCTTCACTAAACATGTAAAGTGTGTCTGTCCTTCTGTCAGTATCAGCACTGCACAAACACAGGATATCTGCAGCGGTGAGTTAACCATGGGTCACCCAAAGCTGTCATCATACAGTTATACTGCTCTATTTTACAAACTCATTTTAGATATATGCCCAGGGCTTCATTTCTGATAATCAAGAAATATGTATCCTGGACTGTATCTTCTTTTGTTTTGTTTTTTTGTTTTAAAAAATCCACCAGAGGGCGCTGTGTAAATTTTTAACAATCTTGTTTTCTCATACATACATCCACCAGAGGGCGCTATGTACATTTAATATATGCCCAGGGCTTCATTTTTGAGAATTGAAAAAATATGTATCCTGGACTATATCTTCTTGTGTTTTTTGTTTTCAAACATCCACCAGAGGGTGCTGTGTACATTTAAATATATGTCCAGGGCTTCATTTTTGAGAATCAAGAAATATGTATCCTGGACGATACCATCTTGTGTGTTTTTTTTTATCCACCAGAGGGCGCTGTGTACATTTTTGACAATCTCAAATACATTACTGGGGCGCGTTTACCTATACAAAAATCCACCAGAGGGCGCTGTGTACATTTTTGTATATATATGCCCAGGGCTTCATTTTTAGGAATCGAGAAATATGTATCCAGGACTGTATCTTCTCTTGTTTTGTTTTTTGTTCTAGGTTCTGCCTAACCAAAGACAAGGAAAGAAGACGGAGCTGTACACGGCCTGGGTCATCATCAACCAGCAGAACAACTGCATTCAGATAGTGAACTGTAGCTGAACGGCAGGGTATGTGAACACATTTCTACATTTCACTCTGAGCATTCAGTGTTCCGTTTAATTCACTATGTTTAACTGTGTTTGCTGAAATCATTGCTGCAATCAGAAACCAGTGATGTGTCTGATTCAGCAGAGCGTCAACTTCCCTGATTCAGCATTATTAATCAGCTCCTCACTCCATTCAGCTGCCTTTCAGCCTAAGACGTCTGCAGTTGGCATTAAAAGCAGTGTGGTGTACACTAAATTTTACGTGTTTCGATTTCGGCATCCTACCCCACAACACCTCATGCACTACATTGCCTTTTTCTGCTACTGGTATGCATAGTTGAACCAGTGTAATGACATGTGTAGGTTGGTAATTCCCCTATATCCTTTATTAAACCTCCTCCGTTGACCCAGAGGTTGATATCAATTCCTGGCTGCAGTTTCTGTGACATCATAGATTCAAAATGACATCATAGATTTATCCCTGTATGTCTCTTTTGTCCAGCTGAATTATAATTTAGCCTAAATTTGATCCAGAACACAACACAAATCATCCGGACTTATTTCTAGTCTGCATCTTCTTAAATCATTCCTCCGTTTCTCTTGGGGATTTTTGGCAGTGCCGCAGGTGCACCGTACACAGATTTCTGCATTGAATCACTCACCCCGTTCCACTCCACGCTGCCCTCCTCTGCAGTGTCTCCGCCGCTGCAGTCGTACTTCACACTGGAAATGGAGGAGGTGCTCCTGCGGCGGTCTGAGTCTCTCAGAGGATCCACTGCTGCTCCCTGACACACAGACACTAATACACGTTACAAAAACATCATTTCCCAGCATGCATCAGTGAAATGAGTGCTGATGCAGTACCTGTCTGCGGGACCTCATAGCACACTCCTCCAGGGTCTCAGCCGCCTCCAGTTTACCCTGTTTACGATACAGAGCTCCCAGATTCCTCAAGGTGGTGTTCACTGTTGGACTGTCAATCACAACTCACTGTCACTTATCACTCACCTTATAGTAGAGGTATTAGTAGAGTTATGGAGTCAGTATAGAGTTATAGAGTTGAGTTATTTTGAGCCTAGAGCGCCCTCTGCTTTTAAACACTAGCCTAGAGCAACATCTGCTGTTAAACACTAGCCTAGAGCGACATCTGCTGTTAAACACTAGCCTAGAGCAACATCTGCTGTTAAACACTAGCCTAGAGCAACATCTGCTGTTAAACACTAGCCTAGAGCAACATCTGCTGTTAAACACTAGCCTAGAGCACCATCTGCTGTTAAACACTAGCCTAGAGCGCCGGCTGCTGTTAAACACTAGCCTAGAGCAACATCTGCTGTTAAACACTAGCCTAGAGCAACATCTGCTGTTAAACACTAGCCAAGAGCAACATCTGCTGTTAAACACTAGCCTAGAGCAACATCTGCTGTTAAACACTAGCCTAGAGCACCATCTGCTGTTAAACACTAGCCTAGAGCGCCGGCTGCTGTTAAACACTAGCCTAGAGCAACATCTGCTGTTAAACACTAGCCTAGAGCAACATCTGCTGTTAAACACTAGCCTAGAGCAGCATCTGCTGTTAAACACTAGCCTAGAGCGCCGTCTGCTGTTAAACACTAGCCTAGAGCAACATCTGCTGTTAAACACTAGCCTAGAGCGCCACCTGCTGTTAAACACTAGCCTAGAGCAACATCTGCTGTTAAACACTAGCCTAGAGCGCCGTCTGCTGTTAAACACTAGCCTAGAGCACCATCTGCTGTTAAACACTAGCCTAGAGCAACATCTGCTGTTAAACACTAGCCTAGAGCAACATCTGCTGTTAAACACTAGCCTAGAGCAACATCTGCTGTTAAACACTAGCCTAGAGCGCCGTCTGCTGTTAAACACTAGCCTAGAGCAACATCTGCTGTTAAACACTAGCCTAGAGCAACATCTGCTGTTAAACACTAGCCTAGAGCGACATCTGCTGTTAAACACTAGCCTAGAGCGACATCTGCTGTTAAACACTAGCCTAGAGCGCCGTCTGCTGTTAAACACTAGCCTAGAGCGCCGTCTGCTGTTAAACACTAGCCTAGAGCAACATCTGCTGTTAAACACTAGCCTAGAGCGACATCTGCTGTTAAACACTAGCCTAGAGCGCCGTCTGCTGTTAAACACTAGCCTAGAGCGCCGTCTGCTGTTAAACACTAGCCTAGAGCACCGCCTGCTGTTAAACACTAGCCTAGAGCGCCGTCTGCTGTTAAACACTAGCCTAAAAGCGACATCTGCTGTTAAACACTAGCCTAGAGCGCCGTCTGCTGTTAAACACTAGCCTAGAGCAACATCTGCTGTTAAACACTAGCCTAGAGCGACATCTGCTGTTAAACACTAGCCTAGAGCGACATCTGCTGTTAAACACTAGCCTAGAGCGCCGTCTGCTGTTAAACACTAGCCTAGAGCGCCGTCTGTTGTTAAACACTAGCCTGAATCACAGAGAACTGTTTTAGCTATGGGGGATTGTGGGTAATCATGGCTGTTTTTCCTCACCTGTTCACTTTACAGGCTTTGTACCAGCCTCCATATTCTCCATAATGATTCCCATCGGCCAGCTTGCCCTGAGAGAAAGAAGGAAAACACCGAGAAAGAGACGAGAATAATAAACACATACAGGTGAAAACACAGTTATTCAGTTATGTAAAATATTATTCTTTTTTATTTTCCAAATGACTTTAAATAGAGCAAGGAATTTTTCACAGTATTTTCCATTATATTTTTTTCTTCTGGAGAAAGTCTTATTTCTTTTAGTTTGGTGAAAAATAATTAGTGTGTGTGTGTGTGTACACTCACCGGCCACTTTATTAGGTACACCTGTCCAACTGCTCGCTAACGTAAATGTCTAATCAGCCAATCACATGGCAGCAGCTCAATGCATTTCGGCATGTAGACATGGTCAAGAGGATCTGCTGCAGTTCAAAGCGAGCATCAGAATGGGGAAGAAAGGGGATTTAAGAGACTTTGAACGTGGCATGGTTGTTGCAGCCAGACGGGCTGCTCTGAGTATTTCAGAAACTGCTGATCTACTGGGATTTTCACACACAACCATCTCTAGGGTTTACAGAGAATGCTCCGACAGAGAGGAAATATCCAGTGAGCGGCAGTTCTGTGTGCGCAAATGCCTTGTTGATGAGGCCAGAGGTCAGAGGAGAATGGCCAGACTGGTTCCAGCTGATAGAAAGGCAACAGTAGTTCGAGCCTCGGCTGGGTCAGTTGGTGTTTCTGTGTGGAGTTTGCATGTTCTCCCTGTGTTGGCGTGGTTTTTCTCCGGGTGCTCCGTTTTCCCCCACAGTCCAAACACATGCGCTATAGGGGAATTGATTTGGCTGCAGTGTATTTGTGTGTATGTCCAGGTCCTCCAGGTTAGGGGTTGAGCATTGGGATGTGGACCCGTCTTGTAATCATTAGATGTTACAAAACACCAACATTCATTCATTTTCTTTTCAGCTTAGTCCCTTTATTAATCAGGGGTCGCCACAGCGGAACGAACCACCAATTTATCCAGCACATGTTTTATGCAGCGGATGCCCTTCCAGCTGCAACCCATCTCTGGGAAACATCTATACACACTCATTTACTACGGACAATTTAGCCTACCCAATTCACCTGTCCTGCCTTCGCGTGGGTTTCCTCCGGGTGCTCCGGTTTCCCCCACAGTCCAAAGACATGCGGTACAGATGAATTGGGTTAGCTAAAATTGTCCGTAGTGTATGAGTGTGTGTGTGAATGTGTGTGTGTATGTTTCCCAGAGATGGGTTGCGGCTGGAAGGGCATCTGCTGCGTAAAAACTTGCAGGATAAGTTGGCGGTTCATTCCGCTGTGGTGACCCCAGATTAATAAAGGGACTAAGCCGACAAGAAAATTAAAGAATTAATTCACCTGTACCGCATGTGTTTGGACTGTGGGGGAAACCGGAGCACCCGGAGGAAACCCACGCGAACTCGACACTGAAATGTCAACTGACACAGCCAAGACTTGAACCAGCGACCTTCTTGCTGTGAGACGACAGCATCACCTACTGCACCACCGCGTCACCCAAAACACCAACATGCTGTGGCAACATCAACTTCGATATAAGCGGCTCTAGAAGTAAGGAACTATTTAATTTAGTGATCTTGACTGTTTTACATTTTGGGTTTGTTTGTTTGTTTGTTTGTTTTTGCAGGCCTGGAAAATGCTGGGATGCCGTATGAAGCCTGTCAAGGTTTCAAAGCAGGGGTGTCCAAATTCAGTCCTGGAGGGCTGCTGTCCTGCTGAGTTTAGCTCCAACTTGCTTCACACCTGCCAAGATGTTTCTAGTACAGGGCTGCCTAAACTCGGTCACGAGACCTGGGCTGCGTCTGAAACCGCCTACTACACAGTAGATGCTGCATTTGAATTTAAACGCACTACTCGAGCGTTCTATACAGTATGAATGTGAGTAGTATAAATGGAATTCGGACGTACTACATCCACCATTTGGTCATGGTCACGTGACCTACCTGCGTCAGTTGAATTCTCTCGCGGGGCATCATGGGATAGCGCAGCGTGCATGGGATGCGTACTCCAGAATCTCGTCGGAAGTAGTAAGTCATCCGGGTATTTCTCCCATACTGATTTTCCAATTCTATGAATTCGGACATACTTCGGCTTGCATACTGATTTTAGCGTACTGTATAGTATACAGTGTATAGTATGGAAGTATGCAGTTTTGGACACAGCCCTGGTGTCCAGCAAAGTTCACTTCAAACCCCAATCAGACACACCTGGACTAGCTAATCAAGCTCTTTGTAGAAACTTCTGTGCAGGTGTGTTGACACACACACACACACACACACACACACACACACACACACACACACACACACACACACACACACACACTTGTACAGCTATCTTCATGGGTTCTCTCTACATCTGTAATGATCCTAATATTGTACAGATTCTGTTCTTTATCCTCAAACCCAACCCTCACAGGAAACAATTTTACTTTGTCAACATATGTAATTCTGTCAGATTTATGAGCCATTTGCCTCATGGGGAGCAGAAAAATGCACCCACAAGCTGAAATCTTCTAGATTTCAATATGATAAATATCACACACACACACACACACACACACACACACACAAACATACCTTGCTCTCTTCTCTTTCCTCGGCGTGCATCCAGATGGGTTTATTTTCAGCTGTAGACACAGAGAAACAGTTCTGCTACTGTAACTAACCAAAACTGTCAAACACTGCAGTTCCTACTGTTAACTTTAATCTTAGATTCAGCTAAACATGCCAGCGCACTTGGTATACTAGTGTGGACTTTAGTTCCTCCTTTAAGGGTCAGTTGACTCCAAAAATGAAAACTGTCATCATTTCAGCACAGGCTCATTGTGAATATGTACCTCCATATACATTTCTGGAGAGTGCAAATTATGTAGCCAGAGGAACGTCTGGCTGCATTTCGTCTGTAAGATAAAAGCTGCTGGGCTGTATGACGCTGCTGACGCTTCTGTTTCTTTTCACACTCCCAGCTGACTGCTTACCTTCGTGTGGACGGCTTTCCCGCTGTTACCAGTTTGCCCAGTAGCTCACCACGTACGTCGGTGGACTTGAGACGGAGAGAGGAGTTTACTGTGACGATAAGGTTTGAGTCTACGAAGAACGGTTCCAGAAAGCAGGTAAGACCAAATCTGCTTTTGAAAACACTGTCGGTTGGGTTTAGGGAAGTGTGTGGGTGGGTCAATCGGCGCTACTGAAAACACTACAGGGTGGGTTTAGGGGATGAGAGTGGGGAACTCCGTCAGTCAGTCAGCAGCCTCTGGTGGATTTATGTGAGAACAGCAGGCGCGAATGGCTGAAAAAGCATACACGGCGCCCTCTGGTGGATTCACGAATAACAAAAACTTGCACAGAAATCGTAGCTCCTATGACGTAAGTGGCGCTCTCCAGAAATGTATATAGGGGTACGTATCCATAATAAGCCTGGATTGCATCATTTGCTTGTCCATATTTAGAGCAAGATTTAGAGTTCCACATGAGGTGTTTATTACTTAGCAACTAAAAGGCGTACTAATGGGGGAGATACATCCCCTGCACTTTTAGAGACAGATCATTTAGAAACAGGTGATTGTAAACCTCTGGATTTCATACAGCGGATAAATGTTTAATTCTAAACAGCTTTGAGGCATACGGATGTCAGGCACTTGTTATTGTAGCTTATAGAAGGCAAAGCGCGCAGTACAGCGCATGACTCACTTCATCAACACGCATGATCGTGTTCATCTAATTAGCTTAAACTAAGCATTCTACAGTGTGTCCATATTTTACAAGCAAGGATTCTGACACAGCAACATGCAGCAGACGCTTTACAAAAGTTGCGTGTAAGGGAGAAACGTCAGACTTATAACATGTCAGGGCTCATGGAATCACCTTACAGGTGAGGAATGGACCATCTCTGACAGCTTGTGACATCATCTGACACATTATCTGAGTATGTTTACATGGAAACCAATACTCTGATTTTAATATGATTAAGAAACTACTCTGATCAAGAGTCTACCACGTTAACAGTGAATTAGAACAGTGAACAGATTTTAAATATCTTAAAGGACACAAACTGCGGAGGAAACTTTATAGGCTGGTGACGCAATGACGTTGATGGATCTGTGTGCTGTAACGTGTAGCTGGGAATCATGAATGTAACATTCAAAAAGCAGCTCATGTAAACACCTGAATCTTATCACTGTCTTATTCACATTAAGGCAAATCAATAGATCCCTGATGTCCATGTAAAAGTAGTCACAAGCCCTAAACCCAGAAAAAAAGGTGCTCCTGATTTTGATGACAGCCTCTCCACAGGTTAGTAGTAAGCTAATGTAATGTTTATAGCATAATGCAAATCTTGCAAAACAAACAAATGATCAAAAGAAATATATTAATGCAATTCAAATAAATAAAATATGAATTGATGTTTACTTTAAACTTATTATAAATTATTTTTATATTATTAAATTATAATGATAGTGATATAGATATATAAATATATAAATATAAATATATATATATATATATATATATATATATATATATATATATATATAWAAATATATATATATATATATATATATATATATATATTATTTATTTTTATATATATATATATATATATATATATATATATATTATTTATTTTTATATATATATATATATATATATATATATATATATATATATATATATATATATATTATTTATATATATATATATATATATATATATATATTATTTATTTTTATATATATATATATATATATATATATATATATATATATATATATATATATATATATATATATATATATATATATTTTTTTTTTTTTTTTTTTTTGTCTATTAATTTTGTGTCTAAAGGGTATCGGTTCAGGCACTGTTTTGGCACCAGTACCGTTTCAAAGTATCGATTTAGCACCGGTATCGAAAAAAACCCAAACGATCCCCAACCCTACTCAATATCCAGCCTGATCTCTTGAAGAAACACAACTGCGTTATGTATTGTCAGATAAGTGGAAAATTATTATGATTTCAGACGTGTATGATTTTTTTAAAAGGGGGCCAAACTCCACCCCTTAATCCTCATTGGAGGTTGAGCAGATCATAGTAAAATGTACAAATCAATATAAATTAGCCGCTAAATCAAAAAGTTACGAACTGCTGTGAGATTGTGTTTTAATACCCGATCATTAGTATGAATTCACAAAACTAACTGATTGTAGATGGCCCAATCCTAATTCTATTTTTTACCCCTTCCCCTTCCCCTTGGCCCTTGAAACAGAGTGTAAAGGGGAAGAGCTTCAAAATGTACCCTTAAGAATAAGGACAGCACTACAGCACCTGCACACGCCATCAGATGTCATGGCGGTCTCTTGCTTCATATGAGATCAGACGGTGGCGACTGCTGTAGTTATTCAAGTTATTGTTTGGTATTTCTCTTCAGGAAATCACTGAAGGCATGATATATGATATATATCTACAATTTTTGTGTGAACTAACCCTTTAATAATAATAGTGATGTTAACTGCACAATGAATCAGAAAATGTGGAAAAATCAAGAAAACAAGCAGGTTGATTTATTGAAATCAAGTGCAAAAATCAACACAAAATGATTCAAAACAAAATCAAACACCAGGCAAATCCGCCTGCTCATGGAAGACGGTGGATTTTCTGATAGTGAACAACACTATCACAAGGAAATCATACAAAACACAAAATAAAAATGGATGAAGTCAAAATTGTGAAAACACAAATGATGGAACACAACACTTAGAAATGAAAGTGAGGAAAATGTCAAGATGTTTCTGCTTTCGCGTATACACACTCAGCCTTTTGTATCCGTACTTTAAAACACAATCGATCTTCACTGCAGAATAAATAAACACATGGCAAGACATAAAGCCTTGTAACATTTAGAAAGGGATGAATGCTGTATTTGTGCGTTTGCGCTCCTGGATTCATGAGAAATCGGTGACTCTCAGAAATGTCACAGTCTGTTTTGGGTGTCGTTAATGAGTTTAACTGCGGTTTAAAAGAAGAAGCATGCAGTAAAGAGCAAAGCTGTAATCAAGCAGAGATCGTACCATCTACACAGCCGAACTCTTTCTCATGAGCGCGCGTCAGGATCTCTTTGTAGAGGATCTCGGCCTCCTTGTACTTGCCCTGTTTCAGATAACACGAAGCCTGCGGAGCGAATAAACAACAGCTTTTATTACTACGATACTGCATACAGCGGGGGAAATGTAAGAATACAGATGAAATGTGTTGAAAAGAATGTTGAAAAGAAATCATGTAGAAAATGTGCTGTGTAAATATGCAGATACAGTTAAAACACACTCTAAAAAAAAAAGGACCATAACCATTATTTTAAAAATGTCTGATGGTAAATCACTAAACGTTTACTATTTTAGGTCTGTTAGGATTTCCTAAATGATTTACATTTGCTCAATGCCAGAATAATGAGAGAATTGTTTATTAATTTCTAGACAGTCAGTAGTTCACACACATTTCCTTGGTATTTTAGCTTTGCTTTTAAACTGTATAACTGTGGTCAAATGTTTTGGGTCTCCTTCCACAAGCTTCTCACAATAGTTTGCAGGAATTTTGGCCCATTCCTCCAGCAGAATTGCTGTAACTGAGTCAGATTTGTAGGCTGTCCGGCTCACACAAGCTTTTTCAACTCTGCCCACACATTCTTTATAGGATTGAGATCAGGGCTTTGTGATGGCCACTCCAAAACATTCACTCTGTTGTCCTTCAAGCACATGTGAACTCATTTGGCAGTGTGTTTAGTGTCATGGTCTGTCTGGAAGAGCCATTTGTGGTCAAGTTGTAATGTCCTGGCTGATGTGTTGAGATGTTGCTTCAGTATTTCTCCATAATGTTCTGTCTTCATGATGCCATCTATGCTGTGAAGTGGACCAGTCCCTCCTGCAGCCCCACAACATGATGCTGCCGCCCCCATACTGCACAGTTGGGATGGTGTTCTAGGCTTGTTCCCCTTTGTCCTCCAAATGTAACACTGCTCATTATGGCCAAACAGTTCAATCTCAGCTCCATCAGAGCACAGGACATGTCTCCAAACATCAGTGTCATTCAGCAAACTGTAATCTGGCTTTGTTGTTGATTCTGGCTTGTTGATTTTCTCATGTTGTCACACAGGGAAGCAGTGTGTTTGAGCTTCAATACTATTCTACAGTTGTGCCTCACATTAACTCAAATGTTGTCAATCAGCCAATCAGAAACTTCCAAAACCCTGACATCATCATCTGAGCTTTATCAGAGGCAGAATAATCTTATTGTGTGTAAACTTGACTTTCAGGAAGAGTTATAACAATTTCTCGACAAATCTCTCTCTCATTATTCTGTTATTAAGCAGAACAGAAACACATTTGATCATCCTAACTTACCTAAAAGAGGAAAAGTTTAGTCTCATTAACATCTGACTCTTTGTAAATGCTTATGTGCCTTTTTGTGTACACTTCTGCTTTCAACTGTATATACAGCAGAGGGAAATAAGTATTGAAAAAGTCACCATTTTTCTCAGAAAACATTTCTGAAGGTGCTGCTGACTTACTATTTTCACCCAGATGTTGATAACAGCCAAAGAGATTCATATACAAGCAAAGAAAACAAAGCTAATTAGTTTACAGATGAAGTTCTGAAATTAAATGAAATGACGCAGGGATGAAGTATTGAACACATGAAGAAAGGAAGGTGTAGAAAGACATGGAAAGCCCAGACAGCAGCTGAAATCTCTCAGTAGTTCTTCAGCAAGCCTCTGCCCTTCCTCAGTGTAAATCAGCTGCTTCAGTCCAACATCTACATTAGCAGGAGGATGAAGATGAACCCATTTCAGCAAGACAATGAGCCAAAACAGCCGAGGAGACTCTCAGATGCTTTCAGAGAAAGAAAATCAAGCTGTAGAATGGCCTAGCCAATCACCTGAGCTCAATCCTAATGCATGTGACTTCACTCTCCATATGAAAGCGACTTTAAGCCTCTAAATCTGGTTCAATTCCATGTCAGCAGCTCCTTTAGAAAGATTATTCCCAGGAAAATACATGACACGCTCAATACTTATTTCCCCCCACTGTATATATGTTCATTGTTGTGTAAATTGCTTCCTTGTCCTCATTTGTAAGTCGCTTTGGATGAAAGCGTCTGCTAAATGACTAAATGTAAATGTATTGATCAAGGATATTCACCAGGTTGTTTTTGGTCTTGGCCACATTGGGGTCATCAGGGCCGAGTCGTTTCTCGTAGATGTCCAGAGCTCTGCAGTAGTAGTACTCCACCTCCTCATACTTGCCCTGGTTCTGGCAGAGCAGCGCCAGGTTGTTCAGCTGCTTGGCCACGTCTGGATGCTCTCGACCCAGCACCTGGATCAAAACAACACTGATGAAGACAGCTAACAGACTGGCCAAACGTGTGTGTGTGTTTGTGTGTGTGTGTGTGTGTGTGTGTGTATGTGAGTGTGCACTTTCAGTTCAAATTTAAAGGGATAGTTCTCCCCAAAATGACATATCACTCACTGTTTACTGGTGTCAAGAACTTAATGAGTTCTGTTGAACACAGAAGATGTTTTAAAGAAAGCTGAAAACTCATTAATTTCCATAATAGAGAAAACAAATACTATGCAAGTCAATGGTTACTGGTTTACGGCATCTTCTTTTGTGTTCAACAGTGGAAAGAAACTCGTAAAGGTTTTGAACAAGTGACGGGTGAGTAAACAGTTCATTTACCCGATGGGAAAGTGTACCTTCAAGCACTTCTCAAACACTTTCCAGGTGCATTTTTAAACTTTTCCAGCACTCTGTGTGGGAAATGACATATTTACATTGACACTGACCTTCTCTCTGATCTCCAGGGCTCTTTTGCACAGCGGTTCTGCTTCCTTGTACTTTCCTCTCTTTCCGTACAGGACCGCCAGGTTGTTGAGCGTGGCTGCAACCTGCAAACACGAGCACAGATCACAGCCTCTGTCATAATCACAGCTAAAGCTTGACTCATTGTGAGAAAGATCATGTTGCCTTAGTTTATTTTATCCACTAGCTCAGTGGTAGCGCACCGGTAGTGGACTGTGGATCGATTGTTACCGGGCCACAGAAGAAATCCTTAATTATTTTTGTTTGTTTATTATCTCTTATTTTGAAAAGTCTTTTATTTTGAAAAATGACCGTATTCTCTTGCTTACGTCTCGGTTACTTGAGCACCAACATTTAACTTACATGCAGCAAAATGTGTGAGAAACAGACGTCTTTGGAAAGTTTCCTTGCTCAGAGGGCTCAGTGAACGACCCACGAACTGCCAAGGTTTGGATCCGCAACCCATTGTCAACAAATCAGGTGAATCCAGCATGTCTGCACAAGAAGATCAACTGACTGAGATTGCGTCAGGGGCCGTTCGCTTATCGCGTATTTCTAGAGTTTGCAAAAGTTTGTTGTTTTTAAATGAGGCGCAAGTCACGTGACAAACACTGCAATGCCTTGTTATTTTCTCCATCAACAAAATTTGTATCAGAGACTGACAACGTTTTGTCAGCTTGTCATCCTCTGAGAAAAAGGTTTATGGTCGCCTAGCAACCTACGACACACCCTGCCCGCCTCTAAATATAGTAATAATGACACCGTTTGTTTGACAACATGTTTTGTCATCATTACTGCAAACTTATATGAGTGATTATATCATTAAATGTGGAGGGGCCGTTCAATATCTTTTTTCCAGGGGAAAAGGGGGTCCAAGGGCAAAAAAAAAGGTTGGGACCCTGCTGAAAAATCCAGCTAAAACCAGTCAGGGCTGGTTGGCTGGTTTTAGCTGGTCGACGAGGCTGGTTTTAGAGGGGTTTTGGTCACTTCCAGGCTGGTTTCCAGCCATTTCCAGCCTGGCCTTAGCTGGTCAGGCTGAAAAGTGACCAGTTAAAACCAGCTTGACCATCCTGGTTTAAGCTGGTTTTAGCTGGGCTCCTAACTGGCTAAGCTGGTCAAGCTGGTTTTAGCTGCTCATCTACCAGCCTGTCCTGGCTGGAAATGGCTGGAAACCAGCCTGGAAATCAGCCTGGAAATGGCCAAAACCCCTCTAAAACCAGGCTGGACGACCAGCTAAAATCCTAGGCTGGTTTAAGCTGGATTTTTCAGCAGGGGAACCACTGATCTAGAGGCCTTTGCCTTTCATATAAGACACTTCTGATACCAAATCATCAACTAGAAGTCCAGTTATTATTTGTTGTTCCTAAAACTTGGATAGGCGACAAGACTTCTGTCAGGCAGTGTTTAAGTGTTAACTTTCACTTCCCCAAAAAGAAATCTCACATCTTTTATGAATTATGATATTAAATCAGCATTTAAATCAGCTCATAATTTTTTAAAGGACATCGTGCACACACACACAAACTAATAAAATATAATAATTATTAAAAAAAAAACTGTTAAATATTTAGGATCAATTGCCAGGGGAAATGCTATTTATTATAATTGTTTTAATGGCAGAAATAAGCTTACGCGCTTAACAGATACCCACAAGCACAACAGCATCAGATCCATTCCTCTGCATCAGTGTAAAGTCGTGTGTTGTGTGCTACTTACAGCAGGGTTGTCATTGCCCAGGGTCTTTTCTCTGATTGAAAGGGCATCATTAAGCAGGTGAGCAGCTTCCTTGTATTTATTCTGGTCCCTGAATGAACGCAAACACAGCTTTATTATTTCAAAGGCTTATTGTGGAGGCTGTTCATTCCACTGTTATCCTACATTAAATAAGATCAGACACCAAATTAGGAGAATTTCTGACAGAGGAGGAAAAACAACTAGGAATTTCAAAAGATGTATATTTTAACACAATTATTGAAATGTAAAGAATGATTAAATACTTCCACATGTGTAAACGGGCCCAGACAAAATAATAAAAACACTTAATTTTCTTTTTATTTACCACATTTAATTTACAATATGGATTCTCGAGGTACTAATATATAACTTTAAGATAACAAGATGGTATCATGAGGTACTAATAGATAAATTTAGGGTACCAATACGGACCCTTTAGGTACTAATATACAACTTTAACGCACCAATATGGATTCTTGAGGTACTAATATTCTAATTTAAGGTACCAAAATGGTTTCATGAGGTACTGATATATAACTTTAGGGTACCGATATGCATCCTTAAGGTACTTATATATTGCTTTAAGGTACCAATGCGGATTCTTGAGGTACTAATATAAAACTTTAAGGTACCAATATGGTATCTTGAGGTAGTAATATATAACTTTAGGGTACTAATATAGATCCTTTATGCACTTATATATAACTTTAAGGGACCAATACGGATCCTTGAGGTACTAATATACAAATTAAGGTACCAATACAGATCTTTTAGGCACTTATATACAACTTTAAGGTACCAATACGGATCCTTGAGGTACTAATATATAACTTTAAAGGACTAATATAGACCCTTGAGGTACTAATATACAAATTAAGGTACCAATACGGATCTTTTAGGCACTAGTATACAACTTTAAGGTACCAATATGGTTTCTTGAGGTACTAATATATAACTTTGTCACTAATATGGATCCTTTATGTACTAATATACACCTTTAAAAGGTTCCAATATGGTTTCTTGAGGTGCTAATATACAACTTTACAGTATCAATATGGATCCCTTAGGTACTAGTATATTACTTTAAGGTACCAATACAATTCTTGAGGTACTAATATATAACTTTAAGGTATTAATATGGATTCCTTAGGTACTAATATTTTACTTTAAGATACCAATATGCATCCTTGAGGTACTAATATATAACTTTTAAGGTACCAATATGGCCCCTTGTTGAGCACATTTCTAAACACTGCTTATTGGCCATTGTGTTCATCTGCTCAACAGAAATGTCTGTGATTGGCTGTGAAGGTCATCGGTTTAACACTCTTCACCACTGTTCACTAAGAGTAAACACAGATAAACAAACACTGAAGCAATCTGCATTGTATACATGCTCAACAGCGCTCAAATGTTAGCGGAAAATGGACCTTTTACAATTTCATTACCAATTGATACCAAAACTGATACTTTTGACAACCCTAACATACACACACCGGTACACCAGAGCCAGGATGTTGAGCATGGTGGCCACATCCGGATGGTCATGTCCAGAGGTTTTCTCCAGATCCTCCAGAGCCTGTTTGCAGAGCGGAACGGCCACCTCGTATCGGCCCTGAGACGCGTACTGGATCACCAGGTTATGCAGCGTTCGCAGACGGGCCGGGATCTCGTACCCGCCCTGCTGAGCAGCAGCCACCGCGGCACTGTTGTGCTGGTGTGAGACTAAAGGGGTGACAGAGAGCAACAGCAGCAGTCAGGGCTGCACCATATTGGACAAAACGGACATAGTTTTTCTACGATAGACAGTTGAAGTCAGAATTATTAGCCCTGATTTATTAGCCCCTCTTGTATATTTTTGGCCCCCAATTTCTGTTTAATGGAGAGCAGATTTCTTCAGCACATTTCTGCACATAATAGTGTTAATAAGTCATCTCTAATAACTCTAATAATAATTTATTTTCTCTTTGCCATGAGGACAGTAAATAATATTAGACTAAACACACTAGTGTTTATTAAAACTAATATAAATCTGCAGAAAATCAATAATACTGCTAATAATACATTATACAATATCACATTATACAGATGCAGATGGTCATGAATGAACTGAAAGCTCGGGAATTAGACTGATTATTAGATCTTTATAGATATTTTATTATCCTGCTGTATGTGTGAGTACGGTGTGTATGACATGTATTTTTGTATTTCCTTACCCTGGTCATCTTCATCATTGGGAAACAAATCGTCCAGTGAATCTTTGGGAGTGTCGCTATTTTTCTCTTCCTACACACAAACACAAAAACACACACAGTGGGGTGAAAAAGGCTTTTAATTCAGTTTAATAACTTAATACATGTTTAAATTGCCCCATGATTATTTTTCCAGTCGGGGTCAGCATCTATCTCACAGATTTCTTTGGTCAATCGGATCTCCCACTGTCTGTAAACTCTGTGAATGTTAACAGGCTCATTAATGCAGGAAGTACAGCCCTTCATGAAATATAAATGACAAGCTGGAGGCGTCTGCCATTTGACCAGATGAAGAGCCTTCGATTCCCACCACAGCAGAGAGAAAAATGAAAACGTCAGCTGGATAAAGCGGAGGACGTCCCGCTTGCCAGGAATACCATTGAGTTATTGATCGACGCCTCTCTGTAAGATCTCCAGATCATCTGCAGGAAGGATGGAGCTGCAGAGAGGAGTAAAACGGCACCTATTATGCCACTTTTACAAGATGTAAAATAAGGCTCTGATGTCTCTAGAGCGGGTGGCGTAGTGGCGCGGTAGGTAGTGCCTCACAGCAGTTTCTGCAGACTGTTTATATCAAGTCTGATTATAACAAACACAATTAATACACTTTTACCTATAGAGGCTGCTCATATTCACACACAACTGTGTTTAACCCCCTAAAGTGATTTACTTTAAAGTTGACCCCACATTATTAACTCTCCCTCAAGCGCTTGAGCTGCCTGACTGAAAGTGAAACGTCCCTGTGCATATCGTTGTGAGGACTGACCTCTGGCGTGGCTCCGTCGTCGTATTTCTTGAGCTGGTTCATGAACTCCAGATGTTTCTTCTCCTCCTCCAGCTGTGCCACGCTCTGCTCGCTCTTCTGGACCTTGTGTTGTGTGTTGGCCAGCTCGTCCCGCAGCCACTGGTTCTCCTGGCAGAGGCGGCGCACCTGAGCCCGCAGCTTCTGCTTCTCCGACTCCACCGCGTTCAGGTGGTTGGACAGAGCCATCATCACCTTAACACAGCAGAAACACACATTATAATGCTTACTACTGACCATGGGTGCGTTTCCTAAAACCATCGTTAGCCAACTATGGTCGCAAGTTCCGTCAGTTTAATGATTTGACGTTTCCTAAATCCATCGCTTCAATGAACATTCTCAAATTGCATTGCAAACTTGAGCACTCGCAACTACACCTCTGGAGCTGTAGTGAGAAACTGCTGAACTCTCCCAGGCCTTAAAAACACATGCACATGATGAACTTTCACTCATGCCTTGATTAAAATGTATTCTGAACTGCTTCCCTTGGTCAACTATAATCATAACTCAACAGTGCAGGTCATGCAAATCCAGAGAATAATGTCTTTACTCTGCGATTACCACCTTTAATTAAAAAACTTGCATATAAAGTAAATTGTAACTCCAATCCTGAACAGTGGTGCCTTACCTGTGCTTCCCCCAGGCCCAGCTCTATCATCTCCACTGATTTGCGCAGCAGGCTGGACTTCTCGTGCACCAGACTGGCCTCCTCGTCCTTCTTCAGGCACTGGATGGTCTCCAGCAGACTCTGCAGGATGGAGTTGTGCTCGCTCTTCAGGGCCTCCAGGCCCTGGATCACCAGTTTGGTGCTGGAGATGATCTCGTCCTGGGTCAGCTTCTCCAGCCGCTCCTCACGCGGGTACACCATGGTGGACATGCTCAGCGGGAAGCCTGTGCAGGAACAGAAGTATTATAGATAATATTAACCTTAAATCAAGCAGACAGCAGGTGCGCAAAGCAACCGGGATTAAAAGATCTGTTCAGCGCTCTGTGATCATCAATCATCATCAAATGTGATCAAAAAGGAGTTTCACGAGTTTAAACGTTTTTAAATCAGTGCATATTTGTAATGAATTACTGCGATTTTACCATCTTCATCACCACAGCCACTGAAAATTCCAATGTTCTGAAAGGTCTCACTGGTTGAAAATCTGTGAGAAATAGCGGTACATGTTTTGAATAACAGGACGCTGTGTTTATGACCTCGCATAAAGGCACAGATGCAATTTTGGCCACTAGATGGCGTGCATTAACAACAAACACAGGCATATCCTGATGACTCTGTGACTGAGGGCCCTATCATACACCCGGTGCAGTGTGGCGCAAGGCGTGGCGCAGTAGTCTTTTGGTAGTTTCAGCTTGGCGCAAGAGTGGTTTTGAGGCGTTGCGCTACGCTGTTTAAATAGCAAATGCATTAGCGCTCATTTGTGCGCACATAGGTGTTCTGCTCTAAAAAGGAAGGTGTTCTGAGGCGGACCGCCTAACCCTAAATCTATAATAGATTTTTCATTAGACCAAAACAAACCCGGTCTAAACTCCAGCGCAGAGTTGCGCCTCGCTTACACACTGCTTAATACACACAAGAGACCAATAGGCAAATATCTTTACATATGGAAAAATGTAAATATTAAGGATATATATATAGGATATAATAAGAATAGATATAGGATATAAATATAAAGGATTAAAATATTAAAAAACATATTATTTTCTAGCCTACATCAATATGAAAAATCACTGCTTTTATGTCTTCTTCATCTCGGGAGGCTTTTTCAGTTCATTCATAACAATTTGCTTCTGTATAATGTTATTATTATTAGCAGTATTATTTAATATATCCATATTTATATTTGTTTTATTAAAAACAAGCTTAGATTTGTCCACCTGTCAGGTTTTAGACCGTATGGGGCACAGCATGTGTTTTAGGATATAACTCAGTATTTTGACCACACTTGGTCATTATTGTTCATTTATTCGTTTGCTAGAAATTAGAACTGAATTTGGAAATAGTTTTAAAACAAATCTTTGCGCTTAACAAACGAAATTAATTATTTATAGACTAATTGATGTCTGTGCGATATGTACTGTAGAATGGAAGTATGCGGTTTCGGACGCAGCCAGTATGTATATTTCACAAACTTTCAATCTGTACCTTGTTTTGATTTTCATATACAGCACATGTTTGCTTCAACTTGAAGTTTGTAATGTTCTCCTACTTGATTGCTACTTGATTTAGCTTATAGGGACTTTTATAAATCGCTATTTGACAAAAGTAGATAGAAAATAACTTTTTACAAGCAATACCACTAAAGCTAAATGAGTGATAAAGGCCTAAAAGTATGCAATATTTATTAAAGCACAACACTTAATGAATCTACAGGCTTTAAATGCATACACACACAACACAAAGAGTCACATTCATGTCATTGGTTAATGTGAACATACATTTACCTGTTAACTTCCCATGATGAAAATCATTTACTTAAGTTAAACCTTGCTCTGCCGGACAGTGTTTAATGATTAACCAATCAGGAAGCAGTAAGACAAGTCACCGCTGTGTGAGGATTTCTGTGTAGACCACAACAGGTGAACATTTGCAACACAGGCGCACTGGAAATACATGAACACGAACAAAAGCACACTTTGTGGATGAAATGAACACTAGAGGGCAGTATAACGACAACAACGCTTGTTCCTTTTCACACTAATGAGATTTACACGGACATATTCTTGATTAATAAAGGATTATCTTCATGCAGATCTTTGCACAACACCAAATTAACACCACAAAACAACTTTACGATCTCTGCGATATAATGATTGCATTGTTTGTCACATATCTGTCTCCATGCGGACAACTTTACTGGCGTGGCTCGTTTTCTCAGTTCTTCAGTTTGTGCAGTGTTGTGTTTGTGCTGCTGATTGCTCGGACTTCAAATGTTCACGACGGCTTGCAAGAGATACGCCGTAGCGTACATCGATCATGAAACCGAAGTTAAGACTGTCCTTTTTCCCCATATCGTGTCGTTTGGTTCTAATCGGTGCTCAAATTAGGAAAAACAGGAGGCCGGTGCATGATTAAGTCTTTTGGGAAGTAACTGGATCTTTGAAAGATGGGTGTTGCCAACAAAATAAAGGAAGAATGCCAAATAGATGAAAGAAAGAAATTAGACATGCCCTGACAGCTCCGCCCTAAATGACTGATAGCCCCGCCCTAAAGGACCAATAGCTTTGCTGTAAAAAACTGATAGCCCCGCCCTTAATGATTAAAAGCCCTGCCCTAAAAGAATGACAGCTCCACCATAAATGACTGATAGCTCCGCCCTAGAACACTAATAGCCCCACCCTAAATAACTGATAGCCCTGTCCTAAAGGACTAATAGCCCTGCCCTAAAACAACAATAGCCCCGCCCTAAAGGACTAATAGCTTTGCTGTAAAAGACTGATAGCCCCGCCCTTAATGACTAAAGGCCCTGCCCTAAAAGAATGACAGCTTTAACATAAATGACTAATAGCCCCGCCCTAAAGGACCAATAGCTTTGCTGTAAAAGACTGATAGCCCCGCCCTTAATGACTAAAGGCCCTGCCCTAAAAGAATAACAGCTCCTTCCTAAATGACTAATAGCTCCGCCCTAAAACACTAATAGACCCACCTTAAAGAACTGATAGCCCCGCCCTAAAGGACGAATAGCACTTCCCTAAAACAACAATAGCCCCGCCCTAAAGGACAAATAGCTTTGCTGTAAAAGACTGATAGCCCTGCCCTTAATGACTAAAGGCCCTGCCCTAAAAGAATGACAGCTCCACTCTAAATGACTGATAGCTCCGCCCTAAAACACTATTAGACCCACCTTAAAGAACTAATAGCCCCGCCCTAAAGGACGAATAGCACTTCCCTAAAACAACGATAGCCCCGCCCTAAAAGAAACTCTTTACCTAAAGAAGAATGTGCTAAAAACAAGCCTGATATAATCAAACAGCAGATTATTTCAGAAAATGGCAGGACAATTAGAACAAGAGAGTTCAAGCTGTGCCTGATGCCAAGCGAAGCCACATTAAACACTTGCCTTTTGCTTAAAGAGGAAATGTTGTGCTGCTGTTGTTGTCCTATATTTTCTGTTTGTTTGCAATAAAGAGACTGATGGATTCTATATTCTGTAAATAGTCCAACAAATCTGGTCTAGCGCTTGGGACTTTTGCACAGTACTGTGGACATTTCTGATTTCTCCAATATCATAGCCTGATGTGAATTTGTGCTGAGTCAATGGGGAAGGGTTTGCTTTATGAATGTCTCAGTGCTCTTAATTCAATAACACTGTTGGAGCGAGCCTGTGATGTATGTCCTCTAATGGAGTTTAGAGTTTACAGGCAAGCGCTGACCTGAAAGCTGCGAATGCAAAAAGCTCAGAGACAAATAAGAGTCTCCAGCATAAATAAAAAAAGAGAAGAGAAATCTGGTATTTTCATATTTCCAGATTTTATGTGGGGTTTAAAGTACTTTTATACAACTCTCCTTCAGCTACATGTACATTTTAATTAATTTTAAGAGTCTTAAATTAACGTCTTAAAACGTAAGAAGCAATAGCCACCTTATATATATATACAGTTAAAAACAGAAGTTGACATTCGCTGTATAAAAAGGCACATAAGAATTAAAAAAGAGTGAGATGTTAATGAGACTAAACTTTTCCTCTTTTAGGTAAGTTAGGATGATCAAATGTGTTTCTGTTCTGCTGAATAGGAGAATAATGAGAGATATTTGTTGAGAAATTGTTATAACTGCTCTTGAAAGTCAAGTTTACACACAATAAGATTATTCTGCCTCTGATAAAGTTCAGATGATGATGTCAGGGTTTTGGAAGTTTCTGATTGGCTGATTGACAACATTTGAGTTAATGTGAGGCACAACTGTAGAATAGTATTGAAGGAGAAGCTCAAACACACTGCTTCCCTGTGTGACAACATGAGAAAATCAACAAGCCAGAATCAACAACAAAGCCAGATTACAGTTTGCTGAATGACACTGATGTGTGGAGACATGTCCTGTGCTCTGATGGAGCTGAGATTGAACTGTTTGCCCATAATGAGCAGTGTTACATCTGGAGGACAAAGGGGAACAAGCCTAGAACACCATCCCAACTGTGCAGTATGGGGGCGGCAGCATCATGTTGTGGGGCTGTTTTGCTGCAGGAGGGACTGGTCCACTTCACAGCATAGATGGCATCATGAAGAAGAACATTATGGAGAAATACTGAAGCAACATCTCAACACATCAGCCAGGACATTACAACTTGCCCACAAATGGCTCTTCCAGACAGACCATGACCCTAAGCACACTGCCAAATCAGTTCACATGTGCTTTAAGGACAACAGAGGGAATGTTTTGGAGTGGCCATCACAAGGCCCTGACCTCAATCCTATAGAGAATGTGTGGGCAGAGTTGAGAAAGCTTGTGTGAGCAAGACAGCCTACAAATCTGACTCAGTTACAGCAATTCTGCAGGAGGAATGGGCCAAAACTCCTGCAAACTATTGTGAGAAGCTTGTGGAAGGAGACCCAAAACATTTGACCAAAGTTAAACAGTTTAAAAGCAAAGCTAAAATACCAAGGAAATGTGTGTAAACTACTGACTGTCTAGAATTAATAAACAATTCTCTCATTATTCTGGCATTGAGCAAATGTAAATCAATTAGGAAATCCTAACAGACCTAAAATAGTAAATTTACTATCAAACATTTTTTACATAATTGTTATGCTCCCTTTTTTTATTTTTTGAAAAAATGTTATAAAATTGTTATATTCCTTTTTTTAGAGCGTGTGTTAACTTCTGCTTTCAACTGTGTAATATATAATATACAAATAAAATAAATATGAATAAATAAATAAATATATATATGTGTAAAAAATATATATATAAATATATATACTAAATATATATAGTGTATACAAGCATCTTGAAAGAAATTATTTTTGACCAGCACTATATATATATTGAGTATCCATGATATAGCAGCAAAGAAAACCACTTAGCAAAGCTCTGTCAACAATCAAAGCCCTGCCGGCAGGAAAAGTATAAATTATTGTAAAACGGAGCCTGAGCATTGTGTGTGTGTGTGTGTGTGTGTATGTGTGTGTGTGTGTGTGTGTGTGTGTGTGTGTGTGTGTGTGTGTGATTGTGTGATTGTGGCTTTGTCTGCACTGCATTATTGACATGCAGTGTTTGCTGAAGAGAGGAGTGGCTGAAACTGAACATAATCATCATCATTCACACTGCAGTTGAAGTCCTATAAACTCAATGTCACACAGCTGATATGTGATGTAGGGCTGGGCAGTGTGACAGTATATATCATTAGCGCTGAATGAAATGTGTACCACAAAGCAGATTTCTATTCGGTGTATACCGTGAAATGTAAATAAGTGGGCGTGGCCAACTCATCCCAACTGACTTTATATTTTCAACAAGAAGTGATTGCTTAGTAGTGTCAATATTTATAGCAGAATTGTAATTGTTTGTATATTTGAAGGTAAACGCTGTTTGATATTTCCTTAAAGTGTTTACATAGGTCGCATGAAATTAAAATAAAGTTTTCTAGATGTGAGTTTCAGTATTGTTAGTTTTTAGGCTATCTATAAGCAAGTGTGCTCCAAACCAGTGACACATTTCATATTTAGTAGATATAAAACGGATATAAACATGTAAAGTTGTGTTTTGTCACTTCTTATATGGAACGTTTTTTTCCACGTCACCTCATACTTCAGTTTCTCATCAAATCTTCTGACCAATCAGATGCTTTCTAGTGTCTGACATGCCCCACCCCCTTCAAGACACTTCTCATTGGCTTCTCATTTGATCCACTTGAGCTCAACCACTCTCACTGGCAGAGCTGAGTGAAAACAAAACACTATTGGCTGTTTTTTTAAAAGGGGAGGAGCTACATTATGTTCCACCCTCTCTTCATGTTTCAGTAGGGTATATGACGAGCTAGTGTTCTTCCCATACTGATAAACTTCCGGTGACCTGTTATTGTGAGTTTTTTCCATTTTATACATCTGTTCTCTTTAAAAGAGAAATACTTACATTTACATGAGAAAATACTTATAATAGATTTATATTAGAAAAATACTGTTTGTTTATTTATTTATTTATTTATTATTTGTTTATTTATTCATTTATTATTTGTTTGTTTATTTATTAAATTATTTATTTATTAATTATTTGTTTATGTATTTATTCATTTATTTGTTTATTTATTTATTTAATTTATTTATTATTTGTTTATTTCTTTATTCATTATTTATTTATTTGTTTATTTATTTGTCTGTTTATTATTTATTTATTTGTTTGTTAATAATCAATTAATTAATGTATTTATTATTTGCTTATTTATTTGTTATTTGTTTGTTTATTAATTAATTAATTAATGTATTTATTATTTGTTTTTTTATTTGTTATTTTTTTATTTATTTATTAATTTACTAATTTATTTGTTTATTTATTTAGTATTTATTTATTATTTGTTTATTTATTCATTATTTATTTATTTGTTTAATTGTCTGTTTATTATTTATTTATTTGTTTATTAATTAATTAATAATTGTATTTATTATTTGTTTATTTAATGTTTATTTTTTTGTTATTTGTTTATTTATTTATTTGTTAATTTATTTGTTTATTTATTTAGTATTTATTTATTATTTGTTTATTTATTCATTTATTTATTTATTGTCAGTTTAAAATTATTACTTGTTTAAATGTCAGAAACTTTTTTCACTTATTTTTAAGTCCAAAGAGAAATATTGTTGGACTATTGTTTGTTCATTATTATTATTTTGTGTTGTACAATATTATTTGGTTACTGAGCAGTAATAAATAACACTTTAAAATATAAGGAGTTTTCATGTGATTTTAGAAACTAGTCATTTTAAAATCAGTGAATGCATAATAACCGTGAAACCGTGATTATTCCACAGACTATAATCGTACAACCAAAAACTATAATCGTTGCATCCCTAACTATGACTTACACTGATAATCAAAACACTATTTCTATTTTACATTTATTAAAATTAAATACTCAAATAATGTGCTCAATTATATGTGATAATCCTTCTGGCTTTATTCAGACCTACAAATGTCTGATTACTAAATATTACTAAAATATTAATAAAACAAAAGCAAATAACATAAGATAACACAAAAAACGTAATATATTGCTAAATATAATGATAAACGGAAACAGAAAATACTGTACTGTCAAGCCTGCAACTTTTTTTCCTAAATGATGAATATTTATGATGGCAAACAGTAATTACACAGAATAATTATGACTATGAAGGTAAAAATGTTTTCTGAAATTAACAATATTTAGCATACTAATATGACATTACTGTCCATAAAATAAATCATCATATTGCACAGCCATAAAACTAAAAGTTCTTTTAAATGTCATTCAAATCATTAATTTATGTTTATATTTCAACAATATATATTTCAATTAATTTATATATCAATATAAATAGATCAATAATAAATAATAAATTAATAATAAATAATAAATCAATAAAATAAATAGTTTGATGTGATATAATCATTTGTATATTTTAATTTAGTAATAATAACAATTGCTATTTTAAAAGGAAACAATGATGTAGAATCGACAATTGTACAACTTTGATTTTTAATGTCATTAATTGTCATTATGTAATTTAATGTCATCTTTAAATGCAATAGCATTTTATGTTATTTTTAATAATGGAATATATTAAATTTACCCTCAAATCATGCAGCCCAATAACACATAAACATTTATTTATTTATTTATAAACAAATATAGAGTTCAATACATAAACATTTGCACATTTATAAATTCATGTAGCTTTAGTACAAGTATTAAAAACTGCTAATTATATTAACGCTTTGTAATAACGTAATTATTATAGGTAATATAACCATATTCACCTGAAGCTCAATTATAAGCATAGGCAACTGTGCACATGTTATTATTAGTATAATTAAAGTAGCAGTAAATGATGTGTTTGCATGAATCACGATGATATAACAGTCATTACGTGTCTGGTGTGATGTCACCGACAGTAAACATCACATAAACAGTACTGTAACGAGTATTAGAGTGTGTATTGTTAAACAATAGGTTGATCTGTCCCATTTATGCATGTTTATGCATATGAATGAGAGTCTGGGTGTTGTCCTGATGAGTATCTGCTGATGTATGAGAGTCCACAGGTCACTACAATGGCTATAAAACCCTGTCACAAAACAACAACGCTCGATATATTCACGCAAAACCGAGCAAAACGCCACCAAAACAAAACAAATCCGTTTGCGTACATAACAAACACACGCTTTCTTGATTACGGTTACCTCAGCTTACATGTCGACATGTGTGTTGTTATTATAAACACACTCGCTCATGCTCATTTACATAGCCTGACATACCTGCTACGATCGCTGTTCCGTCCAAGGCGCTAATCTTTCGGGAATGTGTTCAATTAAAGCCGATTTAAGAGAAAATTCATCACGTTTAATCCAGAAACGGGACTGGGAGAGTCAACTGGACCGGCACTGCGCACTCACTGCGGCTGCGCTCCGCCAATCCTACTATGGTGAAGGGCTTTCTCATTATTATTCATTTTAGAACGCTACTGGCGTATCTGATTGGCTCAGACGCTGGAGGTGGGTGGGATTTTAGTTAATAAGGGTGTGGTAGTCTTGATGGGATACACTCACATCAATAGTTTTTGTGACACTGCACAACAATAATTTATATTTATTTACATTACTGTGAGGTTGGTTTTAGGTTTGGGGTAGGGGTACACGTTAATAAAATACAACAAAAAGGTAATTTAATAAATAATATGAATAATACTCGGTAAAATTACTGTTTTTGCATTACTGTGATGGTTGGGTTTAGGGTTGGGGTGAGGTAAACATTAATAAAATACAATTAAAGAATCATTTAATCAATAATATGAATAATACTATGTATAATTAGTGTTTTACAGTACTTGTGAAGGTTGGATTTAGGGTTAGGGTGATGTAGACTTTAATAAAATAGATTTAATGGGTAATTTAATCAATAAAATGAATAATACTGGGTAAAATTACTGTTTTTACATTACGTGTGATGGTTGGGTTTTGAGTTGGGGTGAGTTAAACATTAATAAAATACAATTAAAGGATAATTTAATAAATAATACGAATAGTACTGGGAATGATTACTGTTTTTACAGTACTTGTTAGGATTGGAGTGGAGTAAACGTGAAAAAATACAATTAATGGGTAATTTAATCAAAAATATGAATAATACTCTGTATAATTAATGTTTTACAGTACTTGTGATGGTTGGATTTAGGATTGGGGTGATGTAGAAGTTTATAAAATACAATTAATGGATAATATAATCAATAATATGAATAATACTGTGTATAATAACTGTATTTATCGTACTTGTGATGGCTGGATTTAAGGTTAGGGTGATGTAGACGTAAATAAAATACATATAATGGGTAATATAATCAATAATATAAATTACTCTGGGTATAATTACTCTATTTACAGTACTTGTTAAGAATGGAGTGGAGTAAACGTTAATAAAATACAATTAATGGTTATATGAATAATACTCTGTATATAATTCTGTTTTACAGTACTTGTGATGGTTGGATTTAGGGTTGGGGTGATGTAGACTTTAATAAAATACAATTAATGCATAATTTAATCAATAATATGAATAATACTAGGTATAATAACTGTATTTCTTACAGTGATGGCTGGATTTAAGGTTAGGGTGATGTAGATGTTAATAAATACAATTAATGGGTAATTTAATCAATAATATGAATAATACTGGGTATAATTACTGTATTTCTTACAGTGATGGCTGGATTTAAGGTTAGGGTGATGTAGATGTTAATAAATACAATTAATGGGTAATTTAATCAATAATATGAATAATACTGGGTATAATTACTGTATTTCTTACAGTGATGGCTGGATTTAAGGTTAGGGTGATGTAGATGTTAATAAATACAATTAATGGGTAATTTAATCAATAATATGAATAATACTGGGTATAATTACTGTATTTACAGTACTTGTGATGGTTGGGTTTAGGGTTGGGATGATGTAGATGTTAATAAAATATAATTAAAGGGTAATTTAATCAATAATATGAATAATACTCAGCATAATTACCATTTTTACTTTATTGTAAGGGTTGGGGTGAGGTTGATGTTAGTAAAATACAAAAATAGATATATTAATGAATAACACAGCCTGACCAGCTAAAACCAGGCTGAAAATTACTAGAAACCAGTCTGGAAGTGGCCAAAACCCCTCTAAAACCAGCCTGGTCGACCAGCATCGTAGGCTGGTTTAATCTGGATTTTTCAGCAGGGTTATAATGCGAAACAACATTACGCACACATATTAATACAGCTGTTCTGTGTCAGTTAAATCAGTTGACTTTTAAAATTCAAATTTTTAACCCAACTAGTTTTGAGCTATTGAATAAATAACCTAATAAAGGTTAAAAATAACCCAACAAAGCACCATATGTCTTACCTAACCATTGGGTTAAATAAACAACTCAACGTTTTTTAGTGTATTGATCTATTTTAGCTTCACGTTGGAGCTGAGTTTGTATAGCCTACTTCGTTAAAAAGTAAATGCACATATTTGCTTCCTTTTATGATCCTTGATCCTAATGTTGATGCTCATTAGCCTACTATTTACTTATTTGTGATCAGTAATCTCGCTGCTTGCATTCATAAACAGAGAAGTGTTCGAATAAAACCCAACCTCTTGATCATGATGATGTTTTGCTGATGTCGTCACGATTATCTTTGATTCTGCAGTCATCTGCTGGTAAAACACAGAAGTGCAGGTGACTGGAAAGCTGGTATAAACAAAATGACAGCTGAAATCTGGCATGTCAATGTTATTTAATGCTCCATTATTTCAGTTATTTAATTTTTTTAGCCATGATAATTTATTCCATTTATCTACTAAAAGTAGAATTATGATAATACCATTATGAACTAATTGGGAGTCTATATGGACTAACTTTAAACTTTCCTCTAAGAATCCTAATCATCAGCTCATTCATTACAAAGTGATTCGTACCTCACTCACTAGACACATTCACATCAAGACTGAAAACTCATCTGTTTGGCTGTGCTCAGGGCTGGAGTGGGACTTCTTTTCAGCCCTGGAGTTTCTACCGGCCCACCTCAGTTCACGACTGATCTATTAAAATAAGGCCATTTCCAATTCAGTTTCTAATGACACTGCCTCGGCTTTTTCAGGGACACAGCTGCTTTAGAACTTTAAATGTTTTTCGTAAATATGAGATTAAAAGGGGAGTTAAATCTCCAACACTGTTCTTTAAAACATCTGTGCAAAATTCCTTATAGATAACTCTTTGTATCAATGGTCACACAAAAAATACAAATAAAATATGTACACCTAAATAAGTAACCCAAACAGTATTATATGTCTCAACACTAAAAATGAAAAAATGAATAAATAAATAAATAAATAATACACTTCCTGAATGTACAAGTGGCTCAAACTCGCTCATTTTGGGTTGTTGTAGAAAGAAAATGTAAAATTTCAAAGGGGTGCTAATATCTCTAATTTCAACTGTGTGTGTGTGTGTGTGTGTGTGTGTGTGTGTGTGTGTGTGTGTGTGTGTGTGTGTGTGTGTGTGTGTATATATATATATATATATATATATCAAACACTTTATATAAGTGTTTTAGGGTTTCATAACCGTCTGACGTTGACCTAAAAGCTAAAAGTAGTGCTCAAAAACAACCAGCGGCCCCAAAACGGTTGAGTAACCCTGCTAAAAAATCCAGCTTAAACCAGCCTAGGCTGGTTGGCTGGTTTTAGCTGGTTGACCAGGCTGGTTTTAAAGGGGTTTTGGCCACTTCCAGGCTGGTTTCCAGCCATTTCCAGCCTGGTCTTAGCTGATCAGGCTGGAAAATGACTAGCTGAATCCAGCTAAAACCAGCTTGACTAGCCTGGTTTAAGCTGGATATAGCTGGTTTTGGCTGGGGCTCCCAGCCTGGCTAGGCTGGTCAAGCTGGTTTTAGCTGGATTTAGCAGGTCATTTTCCAGCCTGACCAGCTAAGATCAGGCTGGAAATGGCTGGAAACCAGCCTGGAAGTGGCCAAAACCCCTCTAAAACCAGCCTGGTCGACCAGCTAAAACCAGCCAACCAGCCTAGGTTGGTTTAAGCTGGATTTTTCAGCAGGGAAATCTAAGCAGCCCGCGTCAATTAAACAAAAAAGTACAAAAAGTAATACCCTAACTGTGCTTTCACACCGATAGCGCCCAGGCCGCCTTGGTGACAACGATGTCTGCCTTCAACTCTGGCGGCGAGTAATAAAATTCACTACATTGATCTTGTATTTAGCCGTTGCAGCATATCAGCTACATTCCTGCATAATACAGAGTTTCTAGCGTGAACATGTTGCGCACTTCTTATCAAATTCATTTAACAATAGAAGATCAAGTTGCGTTTGGCGTGGCTTTGCTCCACTTCATTATGCGATGTGTCCATAAGTCTTAAATATCCTGCAGCAGCAGTACTGTTGTGTACTGTCGCATGACATTTCTTTCTTTTTAAAGAAAAATATATATAATAACATTAATGCACATCTGTAACTCGCCAGTAACTTATTTAATGCATGTTCCTGTAAGAAGACTTTGCAAATAATTGAAGACACGGTGACCGCAATAATGAAACGCTTGGGAACAACTGTGGTCAGAACTGAAGTTCACAGGTCTGTGTTCTCTGAACTCCTCTCAAGCGGTGGACTTCTACATTCTGATTGGTTGCTGCCGAACCGCGTCATAACTCATTACCATTACCATTAAGTTGACTTGATTTCAACTATCTACAACACCCACACAGTTAAAGATGCACCAGCTCTCATTGAAAACGAATGACTTCCGGCTACTTTGGCGCTCTCGCTGCTTACGGTGTGAACGTACGGTAAGTGTTTTAGGGTTTCACGACCCTTTAAAAATCTGATTAATTCACATTCACAGTTTTGCATTTTTTTGTAGCTCAACAGTTACACAAACAAACAAAAGGGTTATGTAAAATTAGAAATGATGATCTCTGTTTGAGGCATTCGCCCATCTCTTCTCTGGCGGGCCACATCAAAGGTTACTATTTTGGCAATTGTGGTCCGCAGGCTCTAGTTTGGACATCTCTAGGGTGGATTAAAAAAAAGCACAAGCAAACAACACAGGTGTATTTGTATTATTCGTCATTTATTTGCACAATCCTCCAGTACGTATTTATCAAATCTGAAAACAAAATAAAACTAATATTACTTTTGTCTGTGCACTCCACAACAGAACACACCGGTTCACTGTCTCAGTTTCATTTACATGTCAGAAAACAAACCAAAAAGAAAGAAACGAAAACAAAAGCAAGTCTATAAAAGAGCTCAACTCCTTTAAAAAGGGAAATAGAAAAAACAAACACTAATAGTAAATGTTAAAAAATCACAACGCAGCCATGGTTCAAATCATTTTAGTATTCGTATGACAATTCAAACCAGTATAAAGGATATGAAATGGCAGTATACTGTACACACAGAATCCAAGAGAAGCTTTCCTCAGTGGTTCGTTCAGAATCAATACTGTCCAACTTAAAAGTAAGCTTTGTGCAAAAACCTCTGCTTTTTAAAGCAGACCCATCAAATTTTAGCGTTCTCTCGTCTGACGTTGACCTAAAAGTAGTGCTTAAAAACAACCAGAGGGCCCAAAACAGTCGGGTTACCCTCAGCAGCCCACTTCAGTTAAACAAAAGAGTACAAAAAGTAGTACATGGAAAAGAACGATACTCTTGAAAGACACGAAAAACATCTATTTAATGCGCAGTGTAAGTATATCTTGGCTGTAAAAAAAACGCCACAAGCTGTAACTCACCGAATGGAAATAATACTGAATATCTCTTTCACACGGACACAAACAACCACAGGTAAAGCTGCTCCCACCCTCACGCGGTATTTACAAACAGGCCATTTTCGTAAAGGGACTTCGAAAAAAACAACAACCACAAAAAGAGCTACAAAAAGTCAGACAAGATGTCCTGTTTTCATCCTCACAATCCTTCATGATGAGCCCTTATCAGCTGGCAGTAACTGGACCCTGTTTTCAGCGCACAAAGACACTCGCAGTGAATGATCAGACATGGCAGCTAGAAAGAGTCAAAAGTGAAAGAAATCCGCTCACACCACCGCACGAACAGCAAACAAAATCATTTAAAGGGCTTTTTAAAGCATTTTACAAACCAAGATCTCCCTTTCTCGCACAAGAAAACCTGAAGCACCACATTTATCCACACGTGTTCCCTTCCCCGCCGGCATGGCTATAATTATAAAGCACTGTTATATATACTCACTTTCTTATCCTAAAAGGGTTCATCTGGCTTAAGTTTAAAGGATGTGCCCTTTAGTATTCACAGCTATGCTAAAATCATTCAATAAACCCCTCCCACTTGTCAAAAGCCCCTCCTACTTGTATTCAAACCCCTTGTCCCACAGCCCCTCCCAGTTGTATTAAAATCCCTCCCACTTATCAACTCAGACTCTCCAAGTGTATTTAAACTCCTCCCATTGGCACCACAGCTCCTCCCACTTGCAAACTCCTCCTCCTTGTTATTTATAGAAACCGTTAACCCAAAAAATGTAAGTTTGCGCAAATACAAGTATGTTACAGGCTGCAGTTCACTAAACAGCCACCGGTGTCACAAATAATAATCCAACTTGTATTCAAATCCCTCCCACTCAACTCAAAGCCCCTCCCACATGTATACAGACCCCTCCTACTTGTCTCACAGCCCCTCCCGATTGTATTAAAATCCCTCCCACTTGCTTCATAGCCCCTCCAAGTGTATTCAAACTCCTCCCATTGGCACCACAGCTCCGCCCACTTGCAAACTCCTCCTCTTTGTTATTTAAAGAAATTGTTAACCCCAAAAAATTAAGTTCGCAAAAGTACAAGCAAGTTACTGGCTGTAGTTCACTAAACGGCCAGCGGTGTCACAAATATTAATCCAACTTGTATATTTAAAATAAAATTTAAACCACTCCCACTGGTTCTAAAGCATCTCCCAGTTGTATTGAAACTCCTCCCACTTGCCCACAGCTCCTCCCACTTGCATCCTTGTTATTTAAAGAAACTGTTAACCCAAAACGTTTAAGTTTGCACAAGTTCAAGCAAGTTACTGGCTGCAGTTCACTTAAAGCTAATAACATACAGGTTATTCGAAAATTGATATTTCCAAATTTTTACTGCTTTTTACGTAAATTGGTGCCATTAGTTAATTGGGGCTGTGAATCACCTTAGGTCTTCTGTTCGTTAAATTGAATACATAAATTTATAGTTAAATTTGCCACCGGTGTCGCAAATAATAACCCCACCTGGATTCAAACTCCTCCCACATGTATTGAACCCCTCCAACTCGTTCCACAGCCCCTCCCAATAGTATTCAAACCCATCCCACTAGCTCTCAATTGCGTTGAAACTCCTCCCGCTGGCTTTACAGCTCCTCCCACTCGCATCCAAACTTCTCCTTGTAATTCAAGGAAACCGCTAACTTTAAACTTTTATGTTTGCACAAGTGCAAGTTACTGGCTGCAGTTCACTTAAAGTCCACCGGTGTCGCTAATAACATGCAGGTTATTCAAAAAGTTGATATTTCCAAGATTTAACTTCTTTTTACGTAAATTGTCGGCATTAGTTTATTAGGGTTGTGAATCACCTTCGGCCTCATGTGAGTTAAGTTTCCATGAGTATGAACAAGTTACTGGCTACAGTTCACTAAACGGCCACCAGTTCCGCAAATAATAATCCCACTTGTAATCAGACTCCTCCCACTTGTCTTGAGGTCCCTCCCACTTGTATTAAAACTCCTCCCACTTGTCTCAGAGTCCTTCCCATCTGTATTCAAACTCCTCCCACGTCTTGCTGTCCCTCCCACTTGTATTCAAACTCCTCCCACTTGTCTCACGGCCCATCCCACATTAAAATCCAAAAATTAATTTCAAAGACATGAGAACTGGCACAAAATGAAATTTAAGAGCTATAAAGATCTGTTTCTCGGACAAATCGGTCATCTGACTAGCGAGTTCAATAAGAACTCAGATTTTTGGAAAGCTTTTTCTTTAAAGGGGCTATATGTACAAATATTTATGCATTAATCCCTTTTTACTGCCGATATATATATATATATATATATATATATATATATATATATATATATATATATATATTACCTCAATGTGTCATGCAAATAAAAGGCGTTAGTCTCACATATCTAGGACAATATAATCTATAGTTTCAAATATACTCTATAATCAAAATTTCATAAGTGTAATTTTATTGGCCTACTCTCTCAACATGATGCTGGTGAATTACAGAGTAAAAGGCGGGAGAGTAAAAGGTGCAGAAAATATTTCAATGTCACTCTCAGCAGCATGGACGGCGTCTGGATGTTCCTGTTTCAGTATATCGATGAGAAGGTATTGTCAACTTTCTTTTTACGCAAAAATTCCACTGGCTGCAGTTCACTTAGTGGCCACCGGTGTCACCAATAACAAAAGCTAATCAGATATAGCTTTTTAAGAAGCTGATATTTCCAATTTTTACCTAAAAGATAATCGCTGTTAATATATTGAGGCTCTGAATTGTGTTCAGTCTCCTGTACGTTAAGTTTACGCAAGTACAAGCAAAAACTGGTGGCAGTTCATTTAACATACAGCGGTGTCACTAATAACAAAGCTAATGGTACATAGCTCGTATGAGAAGTTGATATTTCCAACATGTTACGAGAAAGATCTGCGTTAGTATACTGGGGCTTTGAATCATGGTCAGTGTCTTGTATTATAAGCCTGTACAAGCAAGTTACCGCTTGCAGTTCCCTTAACAGCCACCGGTGTCGCTAGTAATAAAGCTCAATATTGAAGAAAGTCGAGCTTTGGACACACTGCTACAGTTAAAACTTAAGTTAAGGAAGGAGCAGCAATGTTGTAAAAACTAGTATACTGACTGACCTAAAAAGTGCATCTACTTTATTAGCCGATTGTTGGCGTCCCCACTAACTACAAAGCTAACGATGTAAAGCTAATTATAAAAGTTGACATTTTCACATTTTTACATAACAGAACTTCGCTGTTGGCATATTGGAGCTCTAAATCTCGTTCTGTCTCCTGTGTGTTAAGTTTGCACAATAATAAGCAAGTTACAAGTTGCAGTTCACTTAACAGCCACCGGTGTCGCTAATAACAAAGTTCAATATAGAAGATAAAAAAAAACTTTAGACACACTGCTACACTCGAAAACAGTTCAGAAAGAAGTAGCTTCTTCAATTGTTGTTGCATGAATTAAAAATGAAAGTAAAATAGTTCTCATTAGCGCCCCCACTAAAACGCTTATGACATAATGCTTATCAAAAAAAGTTTATATTTTTTACTTTTTATGTAAAAGATCTTCGCCGTTAACATATTTGGCCTCTGAATCACGTTCTGTCTCATGTGTGTTAAGTTTGCACAAGTACAAGTAAGTTGCAGTTCACTTAATGGCCACCGGTGTCGCTAAAAACTAAACTAATGACTTAAAGCTTATTAAAAACGTTGATATTTTCAACTTTTTACATAAAAATTCTTCGCTGTTAGCATACTGGGGCTCTGAATCACGTTGGGTCTCTTGTGCATTGCACTGCTACACTCGAAACAGTTAAGAAAAAAGCAGCGACTTCAAATGTTGGGCGAACGGACGAATGATGGATGAATTAAAAATTGGAGTCAACTTCGAGGAGACCTAAAAAGTACATCTACTTTATTAGCCGCTTGATGGCGCCACCACTAACAACAAAGCTAATGACTTATAGCTTGTATAAAAAGTTGATATTTCCAACTTTTTAAGTAAACAATCTTTGCCGTTAGCATATTGGGGTCTGAGTCACGTTTGGTCATTAGTGCATTAGGTTTGCACAAGTACGAGCAAGTTACCAGCTGCAGTTCCCTTTATGGCCACCGGTGTTGCTAATAACACGGCTCAATATAGAAGAAAAAAAAGCATTGGACACACACTGCTACACTCGAAAACAGTTAAGGAAGAAGCAGCGACTTCAAATGTTGGTCAAACTACTAAATTGTTGCATGAATTAAAAATTGAAGCAAAATTGTCTGCTCCATTAGCCGCTCCTGTTAATAACAAACTAATGACATAATGCTTATTAAAAAAGTTAATATTTTGCATTTTTTTAAGTAAAAGGTCTTCGCTGTTAGCATACTGGGGCTCTAAATCATGTCTCATGTACGTTAAGTTTGCACAAGTACAAGTAAGTTGCAGTTCATGTAATGGCCACCGGTGTCGCTAATAACTAAGTTAATGACATTTAGCTAATTTAATTCAACTTTGTATGCAAAAAATGTTTGCTGTTAGCATATTGGGCCTTTGAATCACATTCCGTCTCATGTACATTGAATACAAGTAAGTTGCAGTTCACTAAACGACCACCGATGTCGCTAATAACATTTAGCTTGAAAAACAAAGTTGATATTTCCAAACTTTTAACTTCACTATTAGTATATTGGGACTCTAAATCATGGTCAGTCTCTTGTGTGTTAAGTTTGCACAAGTACAAGTAATTGACCGGCTGCAGTTCTTTAAACGGCCACCGGTGTCGCCAATAACAAGGCTAATAACATATAGCCCCTTTAAATATTACCACAGAATTACCAAACCGCACACAAATACAAATTTCAATCAAGCTCACTTCATAAATCCCCCCCTTATAATATTGTACATAGAACAATTATCAACACGGAAAATTTCACAGAAATAATAACAAACTATAACCCAACAAAGTGCAAACTGAAGCTGCCGTACGTGTCTGTACGATTCCTACCACAACATGTGCTGCTGGTCTCAACACAAAAGACAGCGTTTGTTTCAAACACGCCGATGTTCCTTTCACCGCCAAAGCAACAAAAATGACAAGTAACATCAATAACAACGTTTCTGTCGAGGACACAGGCGTTCAAATTGACCATTTCCACAGGAAAATCCATTGTTTTGTCCCGCCGGAGAAGTTCACACTGGCTTGCTGTAGCCGAAGATTCCAACAGGGAAGTGTTTCACATGAGTCGGCCACTGCGCGGCTAGCTGGAAAAACTTCACGTCGTGCCACTCCACGCCATCAATAGACACTAGAGAGAAAGGAAGCAAAACAAAGTAAATTATTTTTTATTTAAACGTTTACAGTGTCTTTTACGATTATTCCGATTATTGTATTTGCAGTTGTTCTTTATAAAATGTTTGAAGATGTAAAGGACAACTATGGTGACTATTAATAGCTGCTTTGTTCGTTGACTGTGTACAGTAAGATTACATTTATTAATATCACTTTATTCAACTAAATCTGGTGACTGTCTCTTTAAATTCAAATGAGATTGTGCTTTTTCAAAAGAGGGCGGAGCTACAAATGTCTGCGTGTCAGCTGTTTAATTTTTCTGAACATGTTTATTACATATAACATTGTTTTTTATGGAAGCCCGTTCCTGCCACTGAATAATAATACATTTGTTTTTTTAAATATTAAGTCAGAATTTTGAGTTATAAATGAGGTTCCTGTTATGGCAACTGACCATGAATAGATTGTTAAAGACACATGCACATTAGCCCATAATCTTTATCATTCTGAATTCAAACTTTATAACTGAATTTAAACTTTATAACTCTGAATTTAAACTTTATAACTCTGAATTCAAACTATAGCTCTGAATTCAAACTTTATAACTCTGAATTCAAACTTTATAACTGAATTTTAACTTTATAACTCTGAATTTAAACTTTATAACTCTGAATTTAAACTTTATAGCTCTGAATTCAAACTTTATAACTCTGAATTTAAACTTTATAACTCTGAATTCAAACTTTATAACTCAGAATTCAAACTTCATAACTCTGAATTCAACCTTTATAGCTCTGAATTCAAACTATAGCTATGAATTCAAACTTTATAACTCTGAATTTAACCTTTATAACTCTGAATTCAAACTTTATAACTCTGAATTTAAACTTTATAACTCTGAATTCAAACTTTATAACTCTGAATTCAAACTTTATAACTCTGAATTCAAACTTTATAGCTCTGAATTTAAACTTTAAAACTCTGAATTCAAACTATAGCTCTGAATTCAAACTTTATAACTCTGAATTTAAACATTATAACTCTGAATTTAAACTTTATAGCTCTGAATTCAAACTTTATAACTCTGTATTTTAACTTTATAACTCTGAATTCAAACTATAGCTCTGTATTTTAACTTTATAACTCTGAATTTTAACTTTATAACTCTGAATTTAAACTTTATAACTCTGAATTTAAACTTTATAACTCTGAATTCAAACTTTATAACTCTGAATTCAAACTTTATAACTCAGAATTCAAAATTTATAACTCTTTATTCAACCTTTATAGCTCTGAATTCAAACTTTGTAGCTCTGAATTAAAACTTTATAACTCAGAATTCAAACTTTATAACTCAGAATTCAAACTTTATAACTCTGAATTCAACCTTTATAGCTCTGAATTCAAACTATAGCTCTGAATTCAAACTTTATAACCCTGAATTCAAACTTTATAACTCTGAATTCAAACTTCATAACTCTGAATTTCGACTTTATAACAAGTAATTCTGACTGTGTATGTGTGTGTGTGTGTTTGTATTTTTTTATTATTTATTTTTTATTTAGTGGTGGGAACGGGCTTCTATAGTTTTTTTTATTAAACCTGTTGAATTATTATTATTATTTTTATTGCAGCTCAGTATAAAAACTCCAAGGACTTAACCAAAACTTGATACCTGCAGAAGCATAATTAAATGAAAAACCACAGCAACTGTTTTGCTTATTGAAAGTAAGGAGTTATGCTTGGTTCAGCTGGGTGTTACAGAAGTGACCACGGGGTGGCAGTATTGAGTGCAGTAGTGAGGGTGTTTGTGTGAGTGTTGGGTTTACCCTTCAGCATGGTGTGCTGATGTTTGGCGGTGCAGATCAGTCTACTGATGCTGTCGATCACCTGACTCTTAGAGTCCACATCCTTCTCTTTTGGCTTCTTGCTCAGAAAAATCACTGAGGGGAGAAATAAACCAGGCGTAAAGCAACAGTAACAGCATATGAGAGGCAAAAATTTGTGGCCCAAATATTTTACAAATCATAAGTTAAGATGCATTTTCTAGACAAAAGTATGTAAACTAAAGGGTGTGTAGACAAGGGTATGTCTAGAGACAATGTGGACTTAAAACAACACAATACAATGCATCGAGCACAACATTTTGCCATTAGTGTGTGCAGTTCATCATGCAAGCATTGTTTTACACGCAGTTAACCTGCACGGGGACCTGATGTGTAGACACTGACAAACAAAGTTTTAAAACTTTTTTTTTGCCACACAAAAGTGTTTGTGGATCTTCTTATGATTACAGATGAACCACTGAAGTCACATGGATGGTTTTTAGTGTTTTGCTGTACTTTGAGAGTCCAGAACTGAAATTCCTGAAGGGTTGATAGCCTTCCCCTAAATCACTGATAGCTCCACCCTATATGACTAATAGCCCCACCCTAATTAACTGATAACACCATCTTAAAGAACTGATAGTCCTGCCCAAAAATAATGATAACCCGGCCCAAAATCACTGATACCACACCCTAAATTACTGATAGCCCCACCCTAAAGGACTGATAGCCCCACCCTAAATCACTGATAACCCCACCCTAAATTATTGATAGCCCCACCCTAAATGACTGATAGCCCCACCCTAAACCACTGATGACCCCACCCTAAATTACTGATAGCCCCACCCTAAATCACTGATAACCCCACCCTAAATTACTGATAGCCCCACCCTAAATCACTGATAACCCCACCCTAAATTACCGATAGCCCCACTCTAAAGGACTGATAGCCCCACCCTAAATCACTGATAGCCCCACCCTAAATTACTGATAGCCCCACCCTAAATCACTGATAACCCCACCCCTTAATTACTGATAGCCCCACCCTAAAGGACTGATAGCCCCACCCTAAAATACTAATAGCCCCACCATAAAAGGGCTGATGGCCGCACCCTAAATCACTGATAGCCCCACCCTTAATTACTGATAGCCCCACCCTTAATTACTGATAGCCCAACCCTAAATGTCTGATAGCCACGCCCTAAAGGACTGATAGCCCCACCCTAAAATACTAATAGCCCCACCATAAAAGGGCTGATGGCCGCACCCTAAATCACTGATAGCCCCACCCTTAATTACTGATAGCCCAACCCTAAATGTCTGATAGCCACGCCCTAAAGGACTGATAGCCCCGCCCTAAGGGCATTCCATGTGACCAGAAGTGAAGAAAAGTCATTTCGATGAAAGCTTTTGAGGGCGAAACATGAAGTGCACAGATACATGGTTTATAACAAACACAATTTTGTGATCCACAAAATTTAAGTATAAATATTAATATTATGTAAAAATATGTAAATCACAATCATTAAGAATTGAGATAGATAGTAGATCCAGACGAGGATATTCATGCAGCTCTACATCACACCTTTCTTGTTCTTTTCTTTCATGACGACGGTCATGGCCATGCCGGGCGGAGGCGTCGGCTCTCCTCCGTTGGGGATTCGAGAAACCTGCAGCGAGCGGAAGTTACTCTTCAGGGTGTTTTTAATCCCCACGTCTCGTTTTTCACCTTCTTTCTTCTTCTCTGTGCCCTGCAACGTCCAGTAGTCCACCTGAAGACCCATCACCTCACCACCGGTGCCTGGAGAACTGCACACACACACAGACGTATGCTTGAGAAATACAAATATATTCTATTTGTGGAGTACACTGGGGTGTGTGTGTGGAGTACACTGGAGTGTGTTTGTGGAGTATACTGGGGTGTGTTTGTGGAGTATACTGGGGTGTGTGTGTGGAGTACACTGGGGTGTGTGTGTGGAGTACACTGGAGTGTGTGTGTGGAGTACACTGGGGTGTGTGTGTGGAGTACACTGGAGTGTGTGTGTGGAGTACACTGGGGTGTGTTTGTGGAGTACACTGGGGTGTGTGTGTGGAGTATACTGGGGTGTGTTTGTGGAGTACACTGGGGTGTGTTTGTGGAGTACACTGGGGTGTGTGTGTGGAGTATACTGGGGTGTGTTTGTGGAGTACACTGGGGTGTGTGTGTGGAGTACACTGGGGTGTGTTTGTGGAGTACACTGGGGTGTGTGTGTGTGGAGTATACTGGGGTGTGTTTGTGGAGTACACTGGGGTGTGTGTGTGTGGAGTACACTGGGGTGTGTTTGTGGAGTACACTGGGGTGTGTGTGTGGAGTACACTGGGGTGTGTTTGTGGAGTACACTGGGGTGTGTGTGTGTGGAGTACACTGGGGTGTGTTTGTGGAGTACACTGGGGTGTGTGTGTGGAGTATACTGGGGTGTGTTTGTGGAGTACACTGGGGTGTGTGTGTGGAGTACACTGGGGTGTGTTTGTGGAGTACACTGGGGTGTGTGTGTGTGGAGTACACTGGGGTGTGTTTGTGGAGTACACTGGGGTGTGTGTGTGGAGTATACTGGGGTGTGTTTGTGGAGTACACTGGGGTGTGTGTGTGGAGTACACTGGGGTGTGTGTGTGGAGTACACTGGGGTGTGTTTGTGGAGTACACTGGGGTGTGTGTGTGGAGTACACTGGGGTGTGTGTGTGGAGTACACTGGGGTGTGTGTGTGGAGTACACTGGGGTGTGTGTGTGGAGTACACTGGGGTGTGTGTGTGGAGTACACTGGGGTGTGTGTGTGGAGTATACTGGGGTGTGTGTGTGGAGTACACTGGGGTGTGTTTGTGGAGTACACTGGGGTGTGTGTGTGGAGTACACTGGGGTGTGTTTGTGGAGTATACTGGGGTGTGTGTGTGGAGTACACTGGGGTGTGTTTGTGGAGTATACCGGGGTGTGTGTGTGGAGTACACTGGGGTGTGTTTGTGGAGTACACTGGGGTGTGTGTGTGGAGTACACTGGGGTGTGTGTGTGGAGTACACTGGGGTGTGTTTGTGGAGTACACTGGGGTGTGTGTGTGGAGTACACTGGGGTGTGTTTGTGGAGTACACTGGGGTGTGTGTGTGGAGTACACTGGGGTGTGTGTGTGGAGTACACTGGGGTGTGTTTGTGGAGTACACTGGGGTGTGTGTGTGGAGTACACTGGGGTGTGTGTGTGGAGTACACTGGGGTGTGTGTGTGGAGTACACTGGGGTGTGTGTGTGGAGTACACTGGGGTGTGTGTGTGGAGTACACTGGGGTGTGTGTGTGGAGTACACTGGGGTGTGTGTGTGGAGTATACTGGGGTGTGTGTGTGGAGTACACTGGGGTGTGTTTGTGGAGTACACTGGGGTGTGTGTGTGGAGTACACTGGGGTGTGTTTGTGGAGTATACTGGGGTGTGTGTGTGGAGTACACTGGGGTGTGTGTGTGGAGTATACTGGGGTGTGTGTGTGGAGTACACTGGGGTGTGTGTGTGGAGTATACTGGGGTGTGTGTGTGGAGTACACTGGGGTGTGTGTGTGGAGTACACTGGGGTGTGTGTGTGGAGTACACTGGGGTGTGTGTGTGGAGTACACTGGGGTGTGTGTGTGGAGTACACTGGGGTGTGTGTGTGGAGTATACTGGGGTGTGTGTGTGGAGTACACTGGGGTGTGTTTGTGGAGTACACTGGGGTGTGTGTGTGGAGTACACTGGGGTGTGTTTGTGGAGTATACTGGGGTGTGTGTGTGGAGTACACTGGGGTGTGTTTGTGGAGTATACCGGGGTGTGTGTGTGGAGTACACTGGGGTGTGTTTGTGGAGTACACTGGGGTGTGTGTGTGGAGTACACTGGGGTGTGTTTGTGGAGTATACTGGGGTGTGTGTGTGGAGTACACTGGGGTGTGTGTGTGGAGTACACTGGGGTGTGTTTGTGGAGTACACTGGGGTGTGTTTGTGGAGTACACTGGGGTGTGTGTGTGGAGTACACTGGGGTGTGTGTGTGGAGTATACTGGGGTGTGTGTGTGGAGTATACTGGGGTGTGTGTGTGGAGTACACTGGGGTGTGTGTGTGGAGTATACTGGGGTGTGTGTGTGGAGTATACTGGGGTGTGTGTGTGGAGTATACTGGGGTGTGTGTGTGGAGTACACTGGGGTGTGTGTGTGGAGTATACTGGGGTGTGTGTGTGGAGTATACTGGGGTGTGTGTGTGGAGTACACTGGGGTGTGTGTGTGGAGTATACTGGGGTGTGTGTGTGGAGTATACTGGGGTGTGTGTGTGGAGTATACTGGGGTGTGTGTGTGGAGTACACTGGGGTGTGTGTGTGGAGTATACTGGGGTGTGTGTGTGGAGTATACTGGGGTGTGTGTGTGGAGTACACTGGGGTGTGTTTGTGGAGTACACTGGGGTGTGTGTGTGGAGTACACTGGGGTGTGTTTGTGAGGTGTAGTTTCTCGTACCCTGCTCCAGACAGACTGGCAGAAACTGAGGGTGATGACGGAGGGGTGGAGGTCATGTCTTTCCCGTACGGTGTTCCCGTCTGAGCTGGAGGTGAGGAGAGCATGTTCACACTGCCCACCATCACTGCGTCATCAGAGTCCACTGTAAACACACACAAAAATTTGTTTTTGTGAAATGTGAGGACATTCCCTATGCCCTTAACCATAACTCTCACAATAATCCTGTGGCAACATATTGTCTTAAGACCCCAATAAGCATGATTATTACGGATTTTGAGTTACAAGGACATTATAAACCAGCTTAATAGAGTACACCTAGCACATATCCATCTCATTATACAAAAAAACTGTCCCTGTAAACCACCAAAACCAGCACACAAACATAAAAACATGTTGATATTGGTGGTTTATGAGGACTCTCCATTGGCGTAGTGTTTTCTGGAGTAAAAAGGACTTTACTATTTGTATACACTAGTTTTTTTGGCTCTAACCCTAAACACAACCCTCCCAATAATCATGTGGCAACATTTTTATGTCTCAAGACCCCATTAAGTATGATTTTTTTAAAGCGTTATGAGTTATAAGGACATCATAAACCAGCCTAATAGAGTACAACTAGCTCATACCCATGTCATTATACAAAAAACTGTCCCTGTAAACCACCAAAACCAGCACACAAACATACACACATATGTTGGTATTGGTGGCTTATGAGGACTCTCTATAGGCGTAATGTATTTTATACAGTAAAACACTTACCGTATAGCTCTACCCCTAAGCCTAACCACCTCATGCCCATGTCATTATACATAAAATTGTCCCTGTAAACCACCAAAACCAGCGCACACACACAAATGTTGACATTGGGGGTTTATGAGGACTCTTCATAGGCGTTATGTATTTTATACAATAAAACAACTTATTATATTGCTCTATGCCTAAATTTAACCCTCACAGTAATCCTTTGGCAACATTTTAATGTCTAAAGACCCATTGAGTATGATTATTAAGCATTTTAAGTTACAAGGACATCATAAACCAGCTTAATATAGTACAACTCATCTCATGACTATGTCATTATACATAAAATGGTCCCTGTAAACCACCAAAACCAGCACACAAACATACACAATGTTGATATTGGATAGTGGTTTATGAGGACTCTCTATATACATTAGGCATAATCTATTGTATACAGTAAAAAAACACTTGCTATATGGCTCTACTCCATCTCTACCCCTAAACCCAACCCTCGCAGGAAAAGTGTGGCAAAGATTAATGTCTAAAGACCTGATTAAGTACAATAATTAAGCATTGTGAGTTATAAGGACACTATAAACCAGCTTAATACGAGTAAAACTAGTTCATGCCCATCTCATTATAACAAAAACTGTCCCTGTAAACACAAACATACACACACAAACACACACACACACACACACACACACACACACACACACACACACACACACACACACACAAATGTTGATATTGGTGGTTTATGAGGACTCTCCATAGTCGTAATGTGTTTCATACAGTAACAAACTCTTGACTCAAAGTAGATCATACCTGAAGTGGACAAGCTGTGCTCCACAATTCCCACTTTCACCAACTGCAGAGAAAACACATCCAGATCCTGCATTACCGAAGGTAGTTCAGATTGAAACATCATCATTGCTAATGTCTCTGCAGTGTGTAGTTCAGTGGAATGCATACGTTGTGCACAATACCGCAATGCAATGCTCTGAACACGACCTTCTGTTGTCAAAATGTCAGAAATGGCTGCTAGTGACTTCTAGCATTTTGTTTTTGACATGACATTTGGTCGAACTGAGATGACAGAGACATGTGTACACAAAATTAGCTGATATTTTGTCTAGTTTCTTACCTAAATATCTAAAAATTCTTAAATCAAGAAGCAATTGCTAGATGAGCAAAAAATATAGTCTTGTTTTCAGTAATAATGATTCAAAATGAAGCCTGTTTTCCCTTAAATTAAGCCAAATAATTTGTAAATGGGGTCAGAAAAATTAATCTAGTTTTTAGTTTTGACTTAAACTCATGTTTCAAACCCCATTGGCAGATTATTTAGCTTGTTTTAATTAAAACGGACCTCCTTTTAACTCATTATTTCTGAAAGTGTGCATCAAATGCAGAGAAGATCTGCATAGAAAAACAATTTCTCACCCCAATGAAGGGGACGAACTTCTGGCAGGAGTCTTCATCAGGGCTGTGGAGTGAAGCAGAGGTCAGCGTTAGCGTGTGTTAGTGTGTGTGTATATGTTTCTGAGCAGGTGATGGGCTCTGAGATGTGTGTGGGGTGAGAATGCTGTGACCGACACACACACACACACACACACACACACACACACACACACAGCAGCGCTGTCCCGTAGCTGGAGGAGTGAGGGTGAGGAGACTCATGCCATGACGGGACGCTTCTTACAGCCTCTGCAGGTCTGGAGGTGTAAGGCTGTGGCTATGAGGTCGATACTGTGCTCAAATCTAGACTTTAACCTCTCAAAGATGCTTTGACGTATTTGCAAACCAAACATGAACAGAGGGTGGGGAATATAATTCTGACCAATCAAAATGCAGGAAATCTGTTTTGTTGTTGTCTTGCTACAATGTGTCACTTATAATCTTGGGCTGGAGCAAAAGAAACGTACAACAGGTGTGAAAATTGGGTTGAGGTCAGGGTATTGGCTGGGCCATTCTAGCGGCTTTATTTTCCTTTCTGAAAGCACATGAGAGTTTCCGTGGCTGTGTTTGGGTTCTCATGTGCTTTCAGAAAGACGCGACGCAATTGTTGTTTGCTAGTTTCAGCTCGGCGCAAGAGTTATTTGACGTTTAACACCACGCGGTTTAAATAGCAAATGCATTTGCGCTCCCCATTTATTTTGAATCGCACTATTGACCTTATTCTAAAATGCGGAAGTGCGCCTGTTTTCGCGATTGTCTTAGAACTTCCGTTTCAGTCACCTATGGGAGAAATGACAAGGAATAATAAACGGCAGAAAACGGTCAAACTACTTGCTCTACAAACAAATGTTTGCATGACTATACAGACCAAGTAGCATAATATAACAAGGAAATATCAGTTTGCAACATCAAACTGCGAAACAAACAGTTTTTAATGTCTAAAAATGAATGGAAGTGAATGAGACCGGAAGTCTCGTGCCAAAAAGATTCAAATGGCAGCGCCCGCTCGTCTGTGGAGAATAAGGTCAATAGGACCTTGATGTTGCCTCCAGCAACTTTTTGATCCTGCAAGTGACGTTTACTGACATTTTTAATAGTTTAAAGTGATTTGTTAAATTAAATTACCGTACAAAAGACAGCTAATAAACAGATTTAATTCTGTGTGTGTGTTATTTCCAATACAACACACTGCCTGCTATGCAGAAATCACTTTAATAAGGGGTGTAAACCCAGATGTGTGTGAGTATAAGCAGCCTCTAATGGTAAAAGTGTATTAAGTGTATGTGTTATAATCAGACTTGATGAATGAAACACTTTGATTGACATTCTCCCTTTGTATGATGTCATTAGAAGAGGAAAGCCCCGCCCACTAGTGACCCTCTCTCCCTCATTAGCATAGGACGTCAGTCTTGTTTTGAATCTGCTACTATGCTGACAAACAGGCATTTATAGCGCCGCCCCTCTTCTGAAAAGAGCACAATCTCATTTGCATTTAAAGCGACAGTCACTAAAATTAAGATGAAAGCCTAAAAGGGTCAGCTTCAGAGAGTTATAAACACTATCTGTGTGCTATTTTAAGCTGAAACTTCACACACACACACTCTAGAGATTTATTTTGCATCTAGTAGAAAGGGGCATAATAGGTCACCTTTAGATTTTTCCCCTTAAGTTTTGTTCCAGAAAAGTAGTATGGTTGTAAATTGGCAGTGTAATGGCTGATATTTTAAAGTGGTCTGATGAAACATCTACAGCACAAATCTCATCCTTTGCTGTTCAATCATTTCTTTTTCTCTTTGTGGTCTTCTATCAGGTCCTGTAGCGCTGGTCTCTTCTATATATCTCCTTTCCTCCTCCTCTATTTTACTCTGCTTCATATAAAGTGATAATTGGCTGCGTGACCTTTTGTATCTGTGCTCGTCCTTTAGCTGCAGACTGGCACAGATTAATCCTTCAGTCTCTGTGTGTGTGTGTGTGTGTGTGTGTGTGTGTGTGTTTCCGTCAGTGTTTGATGTACTTCAATTATTCATACATTCAACACTGTTTTTCATAAGACTATTAGCACGGTGTGCCAGAGATAAAGCTGTGACTCATTAAAAAATAAAAAAATTTTGCACGTTCATGAAACTGAATTTAATTATCAACAGAATAAATCTTCAAAGCAGCGTTGGGTAAAATGACCTATTAAGTAAATAAACTAGTTATCTCTTAAAATTTAAATTATGCATTTATTTTGATATTTATAGTGTTAAACGTCTCTGAAAGTATGTTTAACGAAAGAATGTTATGTTTATATTAAATGCTAAAGCTAATAGCTAATAAACTAAAGTCGAAATTCCTCCTTAAATTTAAAGAAACATTTAAAATAACATTTTACACCTTTCTTAAGAGTTAAAATGATGCCTTTGAGCTTTTTTAATCTATTCAGCCAATCTCCGGGTCTTCGGAGCACTTTTAGCTTAGCTTAGCATAGATCATTGAATCGGATTAGACCGTTAGCATCTTAAGATACCTTATAAACAATAAATTAAGAAATAACTCAATATGTGGTATTTATGAAATATAGTCTCATTTATTTTGATATATATAGTTTACTTCTCTGAAAAGAATGCTATGTTTATAGTAAATGCTAAAGCTAATAGCTAATAAGCTAAAGGCCAAATTTTCTGTCAAATGTAAAGGAACACTCCTTCTTTTAGTAAATAGGCTCGTTTTACACCTCTCCTGGAGTTAAATAATGAGTTTTAGATTATTTTAGTTCATTCAACTGATCTACGGGTTTTCGGGAGCACTTTTAGCTTAGATTAGCATACATCATTAAATTGAATTAGACCGTTAGCATCTAAAGATACTTAATAAATGATGAATTAAGAAATGACTCAATATGTGGTATTTATGAAATGTAGTCTCCTTTATTTTGATATAGTGTTTAACTTCTCTGAAAAGAATGTTATGTTTATATTAAATGCTAAAGCTATTAGCTAATAGGCTAAAGGACAAATTTCCATTCAAATTTAAAGGAATACTCCACTTTTTAGAAAATAGGCTAATTTTACAGCTCTCCTAGAGTTTAAAGGATGAGATTTAGATTTTTTAAATCCATTTACACGGTCTTCGGGAGCACTTATAGCTTAGCTTAGCATAAATCATTGAATCAGATTAGACCATTAGCATCTTAAGATACTTCTAAAAGAATGAATTAAGAAATGACTCAATATGTGGTAAGTATGAAATATAGTCTCATTATTTTGATAAATATATAGTCTTTAACTTCTCTGAAAATAATGTTCTGTTTATGTTAAATGCTAAAGCTATTAGCTAATAAGCTAAAGATAAATTTCCGATCAAGTTTAAAGTAACACTTTTTTTGTAAATACCATTTTACACCTCTCCTAGAGTTAAAATGATGCGTTTGAGCTTTTTTAAATCCATTCAGCCAATCTCGGAGTTTTCGGAAGCACTTTTAGCTTAGCTTAGCATACATCATTGGATCAGGTTGGACCAGTAGCATCTTATCTTTTTTATGGATTTTAAACAGTATTAAGTCATGTAGCTAAATTTCTTTTTGAGTAATAAATAACATTTCCATCACAGTAATTAGTAATGTAATTAAGCACATTTTTAATGATGTTTTTTAAAGTAATTCCCTCAACACGTCACATTAATATCTCAACACAAACTCGTTTAGCCGCTAAACCAAAGTTAGTCAGACTCTCTTATTTCCAAACCTGTTAAACCCAAAGCAATCTAAAGTGAGTTAAAGACACAAAAAGACGTCATCATGAAAACACCAAACACACAGTGAGCAGAAACTAGTGCAGACGCGGACAGGTGTGTGTGCGCGCGTGCGGGGTTAACACACTGAGAGCATGAGTGATTTAAACCACAGCAGACACTGACGTAACCCAAAAACACACGGTTAGGTACCTGATGTAAAAATCAAAATACAAACTTCTTTTCCTTGAAGGCAAAAACAAAAACAGAAACAGGAGGGAAAAACCCAAAGCATAACAGTTACTGCGGCGTCCTCAACACACACATGTCCACTTCTCAATGACAAAACAAAGGCAGATCAAGCAAAGCAGTGACACAACCCCAAAACAAAACTAGATGATAAGGTCTGAGGACACACTTTATGGTGGCTTGACGAAGCCTGTTAGAAGTAGTTTATTAAGTTTAAAATAGCATCAAGTTGGCTGGAAGAATGTTTAAGATCTCTGCAGTCAACAATGCGACCACTTTAAAGACTGAAACAGGACAGTAAAAAGCTGACCCATGTCTGAGGTTGCTAATAGCACGATACTACCATGAGTTTGTATGATTCTAACATGAATTAGCATGTTTCTAACACAAATTAGCATGTTGGCAGCATGATTCTAGCATGAATTAGCATGTAACTAGCCCAATTCTAGCATAAATTAGCATTTTATTATCACAATTCCATCATGCATTACCATGCATCTAGCATGATTTAGCATGTTGTTCCCATATTTATAGCAAAAAATATCACGTTGCTAGCATGTTTCTAGCATGAATTAGCATGTTGCTAGAATGGTTCTAACATAAATTAGCATGTTTCTAACACAAATTAGCATGTTGTTAGCATGATTCTAGCATGAATTGACATGGAACTACCCTGATTCTAACATGGATTAGCATGTTACTAGCATGTTTCTAGCATGAATTAGGAGGATATTAGCATGATTCTAGCATGAATTAGCATGCTATTATCACAATTCCATCATGAATTATCACGTATCTAGCATGATTTAGCATGTTGTTACCATATTTCTAGCAAAAAATAGCACGTTGCTAGCATGAACTAGCATGTTGCTAACATGGTTCTAACATGAATTAGCATGTTTCTAAAACAAATTAGCATGTTGTTAGCATGATTCTAGCATGAATTAGCATGCTGTAAGCATGATTCTAGCATGAATTGACATGTAACTAGCCTGATTCTAGCATGAATTAGCATGTTACTAGCCTGATTATAGCATGAATTAGCATGTTACTAGCCTGATTATAGCATGAATTAGCATGTTACTAGCCTGATTATAGCAAGAATTAGCCTGTTACTAGCCCGATTAAAGCATGAATTGACATGTAATTAGCCTGATTCTAGCATGAAGTAGTATGTTGTTAGTATGATTCCAACATGAATTAGCACAATTGTAGCATGAATTAGCATGTTGTTAGCATGATTCTAACATGTAACTAGCCTGATTATAGCATGAATTAGCATGTTGTTAGCATGATTATAGCAAGTTTAAGCATGAATTAGCATGTGATGGCATGACTAGCATGTCACTAGCATGTTTCTAGCAAGATTAGTGTTAGTATAGCTAGTCACAGTCTATGGGACAGTTGCTAGTGTGTTGCTAGTGGTTGCTAGGGTGTGGCTAGTAAGTTTAAAGGTCATCAGTGATTGGCTGCTGAGTTAAATGAGCTCAGACAGTAGTCTTTGGGACATTCTGACGCAGAGTTATGAGCTCACAAAGTTTGACCCAATGTTAAGTCAATGGGACTTTTCAGAACATTCTGGGTCGTTTTTTTTAGAAAACCCAAAGTCGGATCAGTTAGAAAAGACATAGCAACCCGAGTCAGAGCAGTCTGAAGGGTTGACGAAAGTTTGAAGGATGGAGCTTGAAAGGCGTAGGAGGAGATACACTTTAAAATTATGTATCATAGATGTATACACTAGGGACCCTGAGCATGCGTCAATAGTGCCGCCATATTGGTACAGTGCTCCCAGGACAAGTGTCATTCAACCGCACTAGCCAAGACAGTGTTATTACGTGAAGATGCTGGACTTTAGCGCTGTGTACGGGTGTAGTAACAAGCAAACAAAGAAAACAAAGCACACATTTCATAGGTAAGGTTTAGTTGTTTACGTTTTTGTATGTTACGAACTTTTGTGCTAAACAGGTCACGTTACTGATGATAATACAGTCACTTACTGCATTCACCATAGCTCGCAGTAAACACTCGGCTTATGCTAGTTTTGTTGAATAAAATCAGCAAACAATGCAAAGAAATATGACAATGAGATGCTGTGCTGCCAGAAACTTGTATTATTGTCGGCTAGTGAACGAGTCGTTCATAACGGAGATTCATTCCCAAACGAGTCGCTCCCTCCGTCAGTATGAGAAGTGAGAGCAGGAGAGGAGCTGTGTTTCAGGACATGATTAGATCAAACAGGGAGGGTGGATAATACATTTCCATACACACAAACACAAGCTCTTTGTCAGGAATGCCTGTGCAATCACTGATCCATCCACGTAGAAAAGTGATGTAAAATTATAAGTTTCGTAAATAAAAATAAAAAAATAGCATATTGACCACTGGGAAAACTCCTGATCATAGATATATGTGTATATGTGTGTATCTCCGGCTCTGGATGGCAACAGTCCTCCACTGCAGCGCATTCATTTCAAAGGAGCGCTACCCTGTACTAAAATGGCGGCTCTATTGACGCATTCCTTCAACGTAGGCGACATCTAATGTATATATCTGTGGAATAGCGTAAGCACTGCTGTTGTTTGATCTTCTTTATGGATGATAATGGTTATGATAACGTAATAATCTGTAAGTGAATCTCACTCAATATGTCTGTGTCACATTTCACCCCCCCCCAAAAATAAACGAACAATGTCTATTTTACATTCAAATCTCATTACTTCAACAATTCTCCGAGATTAAGCAGCTTATTTATCTTTCTTAAAGGGATAGTTGACCTAAAGCTGATTCATGTAACCTCCTTTTACTTGGGGAAACCTTCATGAGAGTCTTCCACTAAACACAAAATGGACACATACCCATATATACATATCCGGAGAAATGTGCGTCCCAGGAGCTACATTTCTTGCAGTTTTGTTTTCCACCGGAGTCTGCTGTGTACGTTTTTTCAGATCTGCTGTTCTCACGTTAATCTACACACGTACTTAAGAGTTTACGCACCGCTCCACACAATCTAGTAGTCATTTATTTTCCTTCAGCTTAGTCCTTTATTTATTAGGGGTCGCCACAGCGGAATGAACTGCCAACTATTCCAGCAGATGACTTTCTAGTCGCGAGGCAGTACTGGGAAACACCCATACACACTCATTCACACACACTCATACACTACAGCCAATTTAGTAAATTTAATACAGTAGGTAGTGCTGTCGCTTCACAGCAAGAACGTTGCCGGTTCGAGTCTCGGCTGGGTCAGTTGGCGTTTCTGTGTGGACTTTGCATGTTTGCACATTCGCTTGGGTTTCCTCAGGGTGCTCCGGTTTCCCCAACAGTCCAAACACATGGGGTACAGGTGAATTGGGTAGGCTAAAATTGTCTGTAGTGTATGAATGTAAATGAGTGTGTATGGGTGTTTCCCAGAGGTGGGTTGTGGAAGGGCATCCGCTGCGTAAAACATGTGCTGGATAAGTTGGCAGTTTGTTCCACCACAGTGGACCCCGGATTAATAAAGGGAGTAAGCCGAAAAGAAAATGAGTGAATGAATGCTTTCGGATTCAGTGTGCAATAATTTTATAACAACCAACCACATTTAGGCGATTTTTAGGCAATTTATATTATAATAATGACTTATAAGACTACAGAATTAACAAATACTTACTTAATTTGTCAAAGCATGGTTTCTCCGTCAGTTTTTCTTATGAAATCTGGGGTGAAATGTGACCTGGACATGCTCTTATCTTATTTTTACCTCCTCTGAATGTTGTTTTCTAGTTAGGACAAACTGTATTTAGGGCAGATGGTGAACAAATATATATTTACGGTACATTAAAGTATAAATGACACATGCCAACAACATTCACATTGTTAATTAAAACTTCTCATGCACAAACAAACATACACATATACACACACACAACAAAACAAACCTTTTCTGTTTATAGGTGAGCATTGCTTCAGAGATGGGGAACTGGTGCGACAGATTGGCTCCAGCCAGATACTGAGAGACGCGTCCGGCCACATCAATATTATCTACAATAAAAATAAGAAGAAGCAATATATGAGTTGATGTGACGATGCAGGGATGCATAGGGACTGATATATCTTTAGTCCGTCTGACCTGAAGAGGGAGCTTCTAGCCTGCTGAAAACATCCCTCCATCCTGTGTCCATGAAGATGTTGTTGAACTTGCTGTCAAACGTAGAGATGTATTTGGCCAGAGGATGACAACCTGACGCAAAACACAGAGAAGTTCACTCCTGATGATGAAGTACTAGAGAAACCCTAACACTTTTTGATCAATCAATCAATCAGTCAATCAATCAGTCAATCAATCAGTCAATCAATCAGTCAATCAATCAATCAATCAATCAATCAATCAATCAATCAATCAATCAATCAATCAATCAATCAATCAATCAATCAATTAACCACTTAATAACTCAATCAATAACAATAAATAAATCAATAAATCAATCAATCAATCAATCAATTAACCACTTAATAACTCAATCAATAAAAAATAACTCAATTAATCAATCAATCAATCAAATAATCCATCAATCAATCAAACCAAACAAAAAACCAAAACGACCAAACAAAAGCAAAACAACCAGTCAATAAAACAACAAACCAACAACCAAACAACCAAAAGGATAAAATCAATCAATCAAACAATCAAACAATCAATCAAACTCATAAAATAATAAAACAATCAATTAAACAAAAAATTAAATCAAACAAACAAATAAACACAACACGATCAATCAATAAAACAACCAACAAACCAAAAATCAAATCAATCAATCAACCAAATGACCGCTCAATCAAATAAACACTCAATTAATCAAACAAAAAACAACCAACCAACCAAACATACAAAAATAAAACAAACGAAAACAACAACAAACAGAAAAATTAACCAACCAATCAAATAATCGATCAATCAATCAAACCAAACAAAAAACTAAAACAAACAAACTAAAGCAAAAAAAACAGTCAATAAAACAACAAACCAACCCACCAAACAACCAACCAACCAAACAACCAACCAACCAAACAAACAAACAAACAAACAAACAAACAAAAAACAAAAATGTATTAATCAATCAATCAATGAAATCAAATAAAACGAATCAATCAGTCAATCAATAAATAAAATAAATAAAAAATCAATCAATTAAACAAAAAAAAAATACAGGTAACACAACAAACAAACAATGGAATGAACAAATAAACAGACAATTTAATCCTCAATCAATCAATCAATCAATCAATCAATCAATCAATCAATCAATCAATAAAAACAAAAAATCTATCAAACAAATGAACAATCAATCAAACAAACAAACATAATTTAACAAAACAAACAATGTATCAAACAAATAAACAAACAATAAATTAATTAAACATTTAATCAAACAAACAATAAAACAAACAAACAAACAAACAAACAATCAATCAATCAATCAATCAATCAAAGAAACAAAAAACAATCAATTAACAAAAAAAAATCAATCAATTAATAATTTTAACACAAAATTGAAAAAAAAAATAAAGAAACAAACTAACAAACAATTGAAGATCAATCAATCAAGCTGCGTTACGATGTACAGTTCATTGACTGGTGCAGTGTATGTGTATATCTACAGCTTTGACTTATAGTGTTGCTCGGGCTGATATTTACCGACAGGGATGAGCAGGAAGCGGATGTAGTTGAGCCAGTCGGGGGTTTTGTTGGCGAGTTGCTCCACGAAGCAGCGCAGGACTGAACTCAGGTAACTCTGATCTCCAGCCACGGACACTTTCATGGTGGGAGGAGTCTGAGCGTTACAGTTACAGCTGACACACACACACACACACGCACACACACACACACACACACACACACACACACACACACACACACACACACACACACACAAATTAATTCAGAAAAACTGTTAATTATTACTTAATGCTAGGCCCACACAAAATGCTTACATGATTTAAGTTTACTTCATAAAATGGACTTTGCGTTTACTTTTTATAAGGGAAGGTATGTACCGTATAGCCCATTACAGCTAACAGTGAGCTGTAGCATTGTTACTGTGTAGTTTATGTGTTCAATGGTTCTTACAATCTCTGGATCCTGGTGACGATGGTGTTGAAGGCGGCCTGGACGTCTGCGGGGGAAACTGTGGACACGATGGGCTGCTTGTGCTCCTGCAGAAGCTCATTCAGATACTGAAACACCAACAGAGGAGACACGAAGAGTGTGAATAAAAGAACTGCTGCAGGAAACCAGAGCCTCCACATCAAAACAAGCAGAACCAGTGAGAAGAGCACTCAGGGTAATGCGTCAGCTTCATAACGGCCCCTATTAGAACAATGTGCTGTTTTAAACAGTGAACTCTCACACAAATAAACACATGTCTGATCATAACAGTGTTAATAACTCATCTCTAATAACTGATTTATTTCCTCTTTGTCATGATGACAGTAAATAATATTAGACTAGATATTCTTCAAGACACTTCTATACAGCTTAAAGTCACATTTAAAGGCTTCACTAGGGTAATTAGGCTAGTCATTGTATAACAGTGGTTTGTTCTGTAAACAATCCAAAACAAATATTTCTTAAGGGGGGTAATGCAATAATATTGACCTTAAAATTAGTTTAAAACAATTAAAAACAGCTTTTACTCTAGACGAAATAAAACAAATAAGGCTTTCTCCAGACTTTCTTTTATTTTACAGTACCATTAATAGTTTTGAGTAATAGTTTTATTCAGTAAAGTTCTGATGGACGGCATTTCTTCCAAATTGAAGATAAAATTTCATAACATTTATTTTGCATAAAATAGCCCACATGTTCACATTTTTTTAGCCAACAGAAGAATAATATATTTAGTTTTTAATATTAGTATATTTTCTTTTAGATGGAAATGTATATTTTCCAGCCAGGGTTGCTTAATAAACACCCCCTCGCATGAACTTGCAGCGAGTGAGACAGAGAAAATGAAAGCACATCAGAAGAAAGATCAGATGCTCAAGACAAAATAATGACAAATATTTAAAAATTTGTAAATCTATAACAGAGGTTTGTGATACAACAATTACAGCAGAGCATTGATTAAATTCTTATTCATTCGTTCATTTTCTTGTCGGCTTAGTCCCTTTATTAATCCGGGGTCGCCCCAGCGGAATGAACCGCCAACTTATCCAGCAAGTTTTTACGCAGAGGATGCCCTTCCAGCCGCAACCCATCTCTGGGAAAATGAAATTCCTATTTCCCACTAAAATTAAACAAGTAGACGAGTGAAGGACGAACAAAATTTTTTTTTGTATATTTTCCTTGTAAAACATGTTTTTTTCTTTTAGATCTTTCTTGATTTTTTTTTTTGTATATTTTTCTTGTAAAAACTTTTTTGTATATTTTTCTTGTAAAAAAACTTTTTTTGTATATTTGTCATGGAATTGTTTTATATATATATTTTTCTTGGAAAAAATATTTTGTATATTTTTCGTATAAATTTTTTGTATATTTTTCTTGAAATTTTTTTTTGTATATTTCTCTTGAAAAAAAATATTTTATATATTTTTCGTAGAATTTTTTTTGTTGTATATTTTCCTTGTTTTTCTTTTTTCTTGTAATTTGTATTTTTTTAATGAATTTCTTTTGGTATAATTTGTATCTTAATGTCAATGTATTTTTTGTTGGTCAGTTATCAACTAAATAAACAAGAATAAAGAATAACATCTGAGGTGACAAGCTTCAAAACCAGTCTACTTTATGCTTCAGCGCCAAAGCACGAACTGGTTTATCTAGAAAAGTGAAAACTATATTAAACTGTTTTCACTATTAATGACAAAATCATCCATTGCTCCGGTCAGTTTAAATTGAATTAGTTTAATCAAGTAATTTGAATAAGCAACACAGGCTTTAACAATGTATTTGCAGCACTTAAAGTGTGTCCAGATTACCTCAGCAGAACAAACTCAGTTGGAAGGATGAGAGAACTCAGAAACTCAATGTGAGAATGGAGATGTCTGCACATTTGTGCCAGTCTGTCAGATAAAACTGCTTAAAACACTTGAATATTTTTAAAGTAGTTAAAAGGGTTACGAAACACCAAAACACATGTTTTGAGCTGTTGACAGTCATATATGTGTCCCACTCTGCTAAAAACACTATTTAAGACAAAATCGTGTGATCTGACCAGGGCTTAAGAGCTGCAGAGAGTTATAAACAGTATTATAAACACTATCTGTAGGGTATTATGAGCTGAAACACACACACACACACACACACACACACACACACACACACACACACACACACACACACACACACACACACACACTCTCTCTCTCTAGGGACATCAGAGACTTATTTTACATCTTTAGTTATTAAGTATATTTATTAACAAAAATAAACGTCTGAATATCCAATCACCTGCCCCTGCCAGTCTGTAGTGTTAATCAGGATGATGTTTTCGGGCAGATGTTCGTCCGAGTTCAGGATCTGGTTGAGCTGATCGTACACTGATTTCCTAGGCACCTGTGACAGACAGAGACGGCGTCAGATTGGGAAACGTGTGTGTGTGTGTGCTTCTCTCAGCATCTGCTTCTCCCGGGATCACACACTTACACAAACCTGCGTGATGAGCCGTGAGTCTGGCGAGGTCTCGCTCTCGATGCTGCTGGTGCGGTCGCTCTGAGCTTTGGAGTTCTGCCGGTCCTTCATGGATGTGCTGCGAGGACGCCTCTGCAGTTTACTGTCCGCTTTACTGCACACACAGCAAGGACAAACACTGATTAGCAATGCACAACACATCCTGCAGCTCACATCTATTCATTTTTCCCTGTATTTCATCAGCAATCAGCTTATTCATCAGAGGTCACCACAAGGGAATGAACCGCAAACTTATCCAGCATTTGTTTTACACAGCGGATGCCCTTCTAGCCACAACCCTGTACTGGGAAACCCCCATACACTCTAACATTCACACACCCATACACTACAGCCAATTTAGTCAATTCCCCTATAGCGCATGTTTGGACTATTGGGGAAACCGGAGCACCTGAAGGAAACCCACGTTAACACGGGGAGAACATGCAAACTCCACACAGAAATGCCAACTGACCCAGCTGGGACTCGAACCAGTGACCTTCTTGCTGTGAGGCCAGAGCTAACCCCTGTGCCGGCCTTCATCTGCTCTATTTGTTAAACTATCTTTGTGTGTGTATGTGTGTCTGATCAGAGCTCATTAATATTCACAACCCTTCCAAATATGGTCAAAATAGACCCTGTCTTCTTATGGAACATATATTTGAGATGATGATAGATGATTTGTATTTTAACGGTAAAGGTTTGTAATAATATGCAGTTCTGCACATCTGCCACCAGGCACTTTCCTACAATCCCTCCATATCTCTATAAAAGCACTGTGCTCTTCAGAGTGTGCCTCACACAGGTAAGTGGGCTTGACAAACCAACTGTAGAAACACTCTTCTCTTCATATGCACCAGGCGCTTTAGTTAAACTCCATCTTATAAGGACTCAACTCAATGCATTTCAGCATGTAGACATGGTCAAGACGATCTGCTGCAGTTCAGAGCGAGCATCAGAATGGGGAAGAAAGGGGATTTAAGAGACTTTGAACGTGGCATGGTTGTTGCTGCCAGACGGGCTGCTCTGAGTATTTCAGAAACTGCTGATCTACTGGGATTTTCACACACAACCATCTCTAGGGTTTACAGAGAATGCTCCGACAAAGAGGAAATATCCAGTGAGCGGCAGTTCTGTGTGCGCAAATGCCTTGTTGATGAGGCCAGAGGTCAGAGGAGAATGGCCAGACTGGTTCCAGCTGATAGAAAGGCAACAGTAACTCAAATAAGCACTCGTTACAAGCGAGCTCTGCAGAAGAGCATCTCTGAACACACAACACGGCCAACCTTGAGTCTCCATTTCTGCTGTCGCATACTTGGGTCAGAATTTGGCCTCAACAACATGAAAGCATGGATCATCCTGCCTTGTATCAGCGGTTCAGGCTGGTGGTGGTGGTGTAATGGTGTGGGGGAGATTTTCTTTGGGTCCATTAGTACCAATTGAGCATCAACGCCACAGCCTACCTGAGTATTGCTGCTGACCATGTCCATCCCTTTATGAGCACAGTGTCTCCATCTTCTGATGGCTACTTCCAGCAGGATAACGCAGCATGTCATAAAGCTCAATCATCTCAGACTGATGAACATGACGATGAGTTCACTGTACTCAAATGGCCTCCACAGTCACCAGAGCTCAATCCAATAGAGCAGCTTTGGGATAAGGTGGAACGGGAGATTGGCATCATGGATGTGCAGCCGAAATCTCTGAGGAATATTTCCAGTAGCTTGTTGAATCTACGCCACAAAGGATTTAGGCACTTCTGAAGCCAAAAGGTGGTCCAACTCAGGACTAGTAAAATGTACCTAATAAAGTGGCCAGTGAGTGTATATCGTTAGTATAGCTAGATTAGCACAACAGTATGCTAGTTACCTATAGTGTGTATATTCATGATGATGTTTATTAAGCGTTAAGCACTGTAGTCCTCCGAAACATGACATTTGGTTCCACTGTGTCCACACTTGATAATAAAGCTCGACTTGTTTCCATTGTTTCTTCGGTCTGAAGCGCATTAATCGAGCAGACTGTGCATCATAATGTGTGTGGCGTCTTTTTTGTGTCCCGAGGCGCTGCAGAAACAAGCTAAAAGAGGCGAATCATTGATGCGTTCCAGCCTGACGAGTCTTAATGAGCTCATTAGCCAACACACACAGACACACACACACACACACACACACACACACACACAGATGGGGCTTCTTCAGCTCAGCACTTTCTGTCCTGTGGGCTTTCACAACATAAACTCTCTTAAAACGCTTCACACATCACTCACTGTAATAAACGCTGACTCGCTGTTACCCAGTGATGGTGTCAAATACTGGGTCAAAATACAGCACTATAAAAAACGTCTTGGTTACTAACGTAACCCTCGTTCCTTGAATTGGGAACTCCGACGTGTGTCTGGTAGACACTTTGGGAGAACTTTAGTCGACCAATCACACTGAAGAGTCTGAAAACTGGCCAATGAATGCCAATGAGTGGGCAGAGCTGGGCTCTGCAGGTGCCAGTGATTAATCATTAGTCCAGTATACAGCTGGTGCATGCAGAGCGAGCCTTTAGATTTTTGCCTGCTGAAGAGCCGAACACTTAGCTAACAACTGGAGACTCAGCTGCTGTGGCATCAGAGACACACGTCTCCGTTCCCTATTTGAGGAACGAGGGTTCCATTAGTAACCGAGACATTTCCCTTCGTGGGAACTCTGATGTGTGTCTGGAAGACACTGGGAGAGGGTATGGAAAATGCCACAGCAGCTTAACCTGTCACACACCTGATGTGTCTGTCTGATGTGTTCCCATGAAGGGGAACCAGAGTCATGTTAGACAGAACACAGACGATACAGAGAGGCTGTGAAATCAAGTCAATCAGACAGGTGTGTGTGTGTGTGTGTTTTAACTGGGTGACGTGTGTGTCTGAGTGAGTGTATATGTGTTTGTGTGTGTGTTACCTGGGTGACATGTGTGTCTGAGACTCAGCTTTGCAGAGTTTTCCGAGCGCTCCTACTGTCTTCTCTGTGTTTGTGTCCCAGCTCATGTTGCTGTCACACACTGCCACACCACTGCCCGCCTCGTCCTCCAGCAGCTCCTGCACACACATGCATCAGCACACACACATTAGCACACACTCCTTTTCTCTCTCACAGACATTAGCACATAAACACACACTCTCTCTGTCTCTTACACACACTCTCTCTCAGACAGACACACACACACACACACACTTTTTCACATGTGTACTGATGCGTGTATGTGTGTGCTGATGTGTTGTGTGTGTATGTGTGTGTGCTGATGCATGTGTGTGTGTGTGTTTGCGTGTTCTGATACATGTGTGTGTGTGTGTGTGTGTGTGTGTGTCTGTGTGTGCTAACTCGTATGTTTGTGTTAGTATGTGTCTGCTTATGTGTGTGTGCTGATATGTGCGTGTGTGTGTGCGTATGTGTGTTTGTGCTGATACATGTGTGTGTATGTGTGTGTGCTGATGCATGTGTAAATGTGTGTGTGCTAATGTGTGTTTGTGTTCCGATGCATGTGTGTGTGTGTGTGTGTGTGTTTGTGTGTGTGTGTGTGAGACTGACCGCTGCTGTGGAGTCCACCACTGTAGAGTCGTCTGGATATCGGCTTGATACTGCTCTGTTCTTATCCACTGTTAACAGATCACCACACTGCAGGCATACACACACACACACACACACACACACACACACACACAAACAAAGATCAGCAATTTTAGTTTTGCAACCCTTACAAACACTCGATCTGATGTACTTACAAACACTATATCATGCTACAAAGGGTCAGTTCACACAAAAATGACAATCCTGCCATTATTGTGTGTGTGTGTGTGTGTGTGTGTGTGTGTGTTGTACATACAGCAGCCGGCGTGTCTCTCGGCTGGCTCTTCTGACTGTGCAGACTGCCGATCTCCGTCTGTGAGCTGGAGTGAGACATTCCCTCAAAGAACGGCCTTGAGAAGAAAACACACACACACACACACACATACACACACACAAACACACACACACACACACACACACAAACGTACAATATAAAAACAGGCTGAAAGCCAGACGCTGGTCAGAAACACAGCACCAGTCGTGTTCTTTAAGTGCTGTCTACACTGGCAGCACATCTGCAGAGACAAAGCAACTGGAAGTCCTTGATTTTCACTGAACGTCAATGAAAGCGCTGGCCATGTTCACTCATGTATCTCCTGAGTTGATGCATTACGCTCTGCAGCCCCTACTCAAACACATTCTCCTGCAGAACAGTCATTTGTCGCGACCAAAAATGTAGGCCTTGTCAAAATAAAAATGTTTCAGTGACTTTAATAAGAGAATCCAGAAGCAGGAACGACTAGTAAAACCAACAATGCACTGGGAATAACTTCAGGAACAAAGACAAAACTTGTTATCCAACAGCCCAAATCAGCAAAAGGTGCAGTGCTGGTGCTGGTGTAATGGTGTGGGGGAGATTTTCTTGGCACACTTTGGGTCCATTAGCACCACAGCCAACAGTACCAACCTGAGTATTGCTGCTGACCATGTCCATCCCTTTATGAGCACAGTGTCTCCATCTTCTGATGGCTACTTCCAGCAGGATAACGCAGCATGTCATAAAGCTCAATCATCTCAGACTGCTGAACATGACGATGAGTTCACTGTACTCAAATGGCCTCCACAGTCACCAGAGCTCAATCCAATAGAGCAGCTTTGGGATGTGGTGGAACGGGAGATTGGCATCACAGAGCGCCAATCATCTCAGACTGGTACTAGTAAGGTGTACCTAATAAAGTGGCCGGTGAGTGTATATATAAGGTCTGTGTCTGAAATAAAAGTATGGGAGTTGTCGCTTTTTTAGCGTGTAGCATGACTGAACGTACTTGAGTTTGGGTTTTGGGGTGCTGAGGAGACTCTCGTTGTCCTCCATCTCTGGGCCGCTGTCGCTCTGGTTATAAACCTCCAGACTGTCGTACAGAAGATCCAGATCTTCCACCTCCTGTGTCTGATCCACCGGATCCGAGTCCAAGACCTGTTACAGTAAAAGTAAAATCAGCAATTAACAAGCCTGTAGCAAATACATAGTTATGCCAATAGGTGGCAAAAAGCAAACCTGAGTTAACTAAAGTAATCGATGAAGTAACTGAGTTAACTAAAGTAATCGATGAAGTAACTGAGTTACTAAAGTAATCGATGAAGTAACTGAGTTACTAAAGTAATCGATAAAGTAACTGAGTTACTAAAGTAATCAATAAAGTAACTGAGTTACTTAAAGTAATCGATGAAATAACTGAGTTAACTAAAGTAATCGATGAAGTAACTGAGTTAACTAAAGTAATCGATGAAGTAACTGAGTTATTAAAGTAATCGATGAAGTAACTGAGTTACTAAAGTAATCGATAAAGTAACTGAGTTACCTAAAGTAATCGATAAAGTAACTGAGTTACTAAAGTAATCGATAAAGTAACTGAGTTACCTAAAGTAATCGATAAAGTAACTGAGTTACTAAAGTAATCGATGAAGTAACTGAGTTAACTAAAGTAATCGATGAAGTAACTGAGTTACCTAAAGTAATCGATGAAGTAACTGAGTTACTAAAGTAATCGATAAAGTAACTGAGTTACCTAAAGTAATCGATAAAGTAACTGAGTTACCTAAAGTAATCGATAAAGTAACTGAGTTACTAAAGTAATCGATGAAGTAACTGAGTTAACTAAAGTAATCGATGAAGTAACTGAGTTAACTAAAGTAATCGATGAAGTAACTGAGTTATTAAAGTAATCGATGAAGTAACTGAGTTACTAAAGTAATCGATAAAGTAACTGAGTTACCTAAAGTAATCGATAAAGTAACTGAGTTACTAAAGTAATCGATAAAGTAACTGAGTTACCTAAAGTAATCGATAAAGTAACTGAGTTACTAAAGTAATCAATAAAGTAACTGAGTTACTTAAAGTAATCGATGAAATAACTGAGTTACTTAAATCAATGAAGTAATTAAGTTACTTAAAGTAATCGATAAAGTAATTGAGTTACTAAAGTAATCGATAAACTGAGTTACCTAAAGTAATCGATAAAGTAACTAAGTTAACTAAAGTAATCGATGAAGTATTTGAGTTACTAAAGTAATCGATAAAGTAACTGAGTTACCTAAAGTAATCGATAAAGTAACTGAGTTACTAAAGTAATCGATAAAGTAACTGAGTTACTAAAGTAATCGATAAAGTAACTGAGTTACCTAAAGTAATCAATAAAGTACTTGAGTTACCTAAAGTAATCGATAAAGTATTTCCGTTACTTTTTGAATGAAGTAACTAGTAGCTATAACTAGTTACTATTTTTCAGTAACTAGCTCAATGCTGGTGGTCAGTATGCTCGTGGCCAATTGGTAGGTGCACACGGAACCTGCGCGCACAGTACTCTGCATATTTCCACAGACTTTTAGCCAATCATTAAGTTTGTTTATTTAGTGTAAATGTGTGTAAATTTATATTTATTCACTTTTTAAATTGATTTCAGTAATATTACTAATTAATATGAAAATATTCATTGGATTTATTTAAATACAGTTTATATGGTAATACTTTCTTTTAGTAAATATAAATTATAAAATACTTGCTTTGTTCACCAATTAAGTGGATCTATTGGATTTGCACTTTAAACATCAAATAAAAGTTAAAAATCTATTACTTTTTATTTCATATAATAATTTTTAGTTTTGATTCTCCCAAAATAATTCTGCATAAATCAGCAGATTTTTTAAATGACAAAATTCTGTGCAAAAAAAGCAAAAAAAGAATAAAATCTGCAGATTCTGTCTGGCTCTAGTTATATTAGTGTGTGAGCTTTTGTGCACAACAAATGTATGTTTACAAGCATGTCCGAAAACAATGGCGGTCACAAGTCACTGGGATTGTTATTTTGTGGTTGCAGGCTGAAAAGTTTGGGAACCCCTGCCCTAATCCATACCTGCCAACATTTATTTTAGAATTTCTGGGAGTTTAATTATTATTATTATTATTAAATAATATTGCTACCACCGCCATTCAAATCCCGCATCTAACACTCTGCAGATATCGACAGCCATCTGGGTGGTTTGTTTCCAGATTGAGGTCAAAAGCAATTTGAGATTTGTATATCATAGGAAATACGTTTCTGTGTGGAGTTTGCATGTTCTCCCCTTGTTGGTGTGGGTTTTCTCCAGGTACTCCGGTTTCCCTCAAGGTCCAAACACTTGCGCTATAGGGGAACTGATCAACTAAATTGGCTGTAGTGTATGAGTGTGTGTGTGTGATTGAGTGTGTATCCCAGTACTGGGTTGCAGCGGTGTAAAACATGCTGGAATAGTTGGCGGTTCATTCTGCTGTTGTGACGCCTGATGAATAAAGGGACTAAGCTGAAGGGAAATGAATGAATGAGAATCATCTGTGCAGTCAATGGTTCTTTAAAGATCTGTGGACTGAAAGCATCTTTAGGGAACTCAAAACAATCCTTCTATAACAGCGCTGTAAAAACCCTCTTTAGGGCTCTATTTTTAGGAGTACACTGCATTGAAAAGCTCATGTTAAGTAAGTAAGTTACTCAATGTAGCAGCCTGCCAACGCAACCCAACTGTGTCATCACCCTCAATCCGGAAGTCGCTGGAAACAAATCCGCATCATTTCCTGTGGGGTTTGGATGAGGGAATGTGGGCTAAGGGAAATCAGAGTCAAATGGCTACCAACTAACAAGCTTAGCCTCTAACAATGAGAGCGTAAAGCTCTTTAAATCTGGCCCGCCGGCTAGAGAAGCCAGTCTGACCCGCAGTAACTCGTGTGTCCTCTCAGAAGAGCAGATCTCACGCTGCAAATCAAAACTACGCTCACACTTCAGCAGCCGATCAATCAGTGCCGAGTCCCAGAGCTGCTTTTATAAAGGCTGAATTTCATGGCTGAGATCATTCGGTGATTACAAAGCACAGGAGCGCAAAGTAAAGCAGAAGTTCAGGCCAAGATTTCTCTACAATGTAAAAATTCTACAGTAAGAATGCATAACCTGGCTAACAGTACGCTACCCGAATATATACAGTGATTGAGCGAATAATAAGTGAATAGGGAATATGCTGAGCTAGTGTTCTTCCCATACTGATAAACCTCCGGTGAGCTGTTATTGTGAGTTTTTTCCATTTTATACGGTTCCTTTTACAGCATCGATGTTGTAATGTTATTGAAATACAATCAATTAAACAGACTTTGGCATTCATTAAGCTGCTCAAGCGTAAAACAAGACAAAAACCCATTTACTCGCACACGCCCGTCACAATCAGCAGGCTAGCGCAGAAGCTCCATTGAATATACTGGAGTAAAATAAATGCTCATATTATGAAGACATGGCGGGGGAAATGTAATGTAATGCAGTGCTTCTTGTACAATCTGACACCCACTTTACATCAGATATCTAACCCTAACCCTAGCCAGTGGAGATCACTGATTTATAAAGAAAACAGACCTTAAATGCGCAGATTTTGCATTGACATACAGTTCACCGGAAGGGCTTAACCCAGGTTACTGGCAAATTAAAAGTCCTATTAGCATGCTTGGGCATATACCGCATAATAATTAACTTTCCCTGAATATCTTAAAGTGTATACGTTGATTTTAGACTCTTATTGTATGTATTTACAATGCAATATCGATGGTAAAAAAACAGTAGCAGTGGTCGTCGAAAATGTACTGTAAAATGTAGACATTTATTTTACATTCCTACTGTATTTTTTAACGTTATAATTCCGACAATAAAAAATACAGCAACTGTGCTTGAGGGATTTTTACAGTAAAATGTGGACATTTATTTTACATTACTACTGTTTTTTCACGGACAGTAAAACAGTAGCTGTGGTTGTCAGAAGTTTACCATAAAATGTAGAAATTGATTTTAGATTTCTACAGTATTTTTACAGTAAAGTTTTGATGCTAAAAATTAATGGCAGCTGTGTTTGTCGAAATTATACCTTAACATGTCGACATTTATTATAAGTTCCTACTATATTTTTCATGGTAACATTTCACTGGTAAAAAGCAGCTGTGGTTGTTGGAATTTTAACTTAAAATGTAGAAATTAATTTTATGTTCGTGCTTTATTTTTCATGGTAAAAATCAGAGAGTAAAACACAATAGCCGTGGCTGTCAGAAGTTTACCATAAAATGTAGAAATTGATTTTAGATTTCTACAATATTTTTACAGTACATTTTTTATGCAAAAAAATTAACGGCGGCTGTGTTTGTCAAAATTATACCTTAAAATGTAGACATTTATTTTATGTTCCTGCTTTATTTTTTACGGTAAAATTTTGAGAGTAAAAGCAAAAGGTTAGCTGCGGTTGTCAGAGTTTACCATAAAATGTAGACATTTATTTTAAGTTCCTACTGTATTTTTTAATGTTATAATTCCAACAGTAAAAAACAGCAGCTGTGCTTGTTGGATTTTTACAGTGAAATGTAGTGATCTATTTTACTGTAAAAATGGCAGCTGTGGTTGACGGAATTTTGCTATAAAATGTAGACATTTATTTTACGCTCCCACTGTTTTCTTTACAATACAATTTCGATGGTAAAAACTGGAAGTTGTGTTTTCGGATTTTTACTGTAAAATGTTGAAATTTATTTTACGTTCCCACTGTAATTTTAACGTTAAGTCCAACAGTAAAAACAGTAACTGTGCTTGTTGGATTTTTACAGTAAAATGTAGACATTTATTTTACATTACTACAGTTTTTCATGGTAAAACTCAGAGTAAAACACAGTAGCCGAGGTTGTCAGAAGTTTACCATAAATTGTAGAAATTGATTTTAGATTTCTACAGTATTTTTACAGTAAAATTTTGATGTTAAAAATTAATGGCAGCTGTGTTTGTCGAAATTACACCTTAACATGTCGACATTTATTATAAGTTCCTACTATATTTTTCATGGTAACATTTCACCGGTAAAAAGCAGCTGTGGTTGTTGGAATTTTAACTTAAAATGTAGAAATTTATTTTACGTTTCTACTTATTTTTTTACGGTAAAGTTCAGGGCCGATGGAGGGACTCAACCAGGGTTACACCTCCACTCTTTACCAGAATTGCCATGGGGTTATTAATGAGCACAGAGAGTCAGGACCTCGATTTAACATCTCATCCAAAAGCATTAGGACTCACACAGACCACAGGTTGAGCGCCCCCTGCTGGCCTCTCTAACACCACATCCAACAGCAACCTAGTGTTCCCATGTGCTCTCCCATGCAGACACTGACCAGGCTCAGCCCTGCTTAGCTTCAGTGAGTAAGCAAACCACATTTAAGACATAAACAAGCAAACTCACCTCATCAGACACTTTGAATCTCTTCAGGAGAGCCACAAACTTCTGCTTGAAATTGGGTTGCTGTAGAGAGAAAACGCCATTAAATGTCAATCAGAGCCTTGAGGCGTGTTTACATGATAATCAAGACCGGTTTGTGCCTTTTAAACACTCAATTTAAAGATCCACTGCAGCGAGAGTTATACCTGCACTGATCCACCTCTGCCTACAGTATCAACCATCAGAGATGAGAAATAATACAAATACTATGCTACTACACTTAAAGAGCCCCTATTATGGGTTTTTGAGAATGACCTAACATACAGTGTGAAACACAGCTCTGAGTGAAGTGAAATATCCAGCTGAGGCTTCAATCTGAAGGTGGACAGTGTTTAAAACGATTGATTCATCTAAAAAAAGAGTCGACTTATAGTGGTTTGAATGAATCGTCTTGATAACGAGTGTTTGCGCGAGTGATTTACATCTTAAGTCAAGGCAAAGGGGCGAATACACATCCTGCGGCGTGATACGTGCGTATGGCGTGAGTGATGCGAATTGTGTGAAAGGTGTGGTGCGAATGGCGCGGATTGAACGTTTTGCGCGTTTGACGCAAGTTTACCCCTTGGTTTCGAGTGTGCTCCTGAAAGATCTTCGTATGATGGGTTATTCACCCACAGGGAAGGGCTAAGGCAGGCATGTCCAAACTCAGTCCTGGAGGGCCGGTGTCCTGCAAAGTTTAGTTCCAACCCCAATCAGACACACATGGGCTAGCTAATCAAGCTCTTACTAGGCTTTCTAGAAACATCCTTGCAGGTGTGTTGAGGCAAGCTGGAGCTAAAATCTGCAGGACACCGACCCTCCTGGACAGAGTTTGGACACCCCTGGGCTAATGGGTAGAATTGGGAATGGGCCAATGACACTGATGATACACAGGGGGGGAACACAGGTGGAACTGATAAACAAAATGAAACGGTGTGAAACAGAACAAAGGAGCACATGATGAAGGTCACATGATGAAAACACAAGGGTCTGACAACTTTACTCCACTACTTATTTACAACTTTTTACTTTTCCTCCTCACATTTTCACACAAATACCTGTACTTTCTACTCCTTACTGTTTTAAATCTCGTTCCGGAAAGAATCTGTTATTGTAAATTTGTTTGGGGACTGGTAAGTGTTTTACGTCTTGTATATATTTTTTTTAAAATGTACATTTGTTTCGTCCTTGGTAAAAAAAAAATCAATCCAAGCTCATTCTGAAAGCGCAGGACGTTTCTGGAGACCGCGTTTTACGTGGCCGGAGGAACGTATGGCCGCATTTGGTTTTTTCGAGCGAACGCTATGGGGCGGTGTGACGCCGCTCCTCTTCTTCGCGCTCGCCGGCTGTGACTGACGGCTCACTCACCTCCGTGTAGAGGGCTTTCCCGCCGCAACCAGTTTGTCTGCTTAGCTCGTGGTGTTACGTCGGCGGAGCGGAGGTCTGGAGGAGGAGGAGCCACCCACGGCAACGACCAGGTTCGCTTCCGGGGAAGAGCGGTTCCAGAAAGCAGGTAAGATTAAAAACAAAATCGAAAAGCGAACGAGTTCGTGACGAGGCGAGAATGCAGCGAAATCCGGTCAAAATTGGACGAGGGCTTTTGCTTTTCTTTTTCTGGACGGCTTTTGTAAATCGTCACTTGGGTTTAGGGAAGGAGGAGGAGGACGGCTGGGTCGGCCGCCCAGTCGATCGTTCAGTCATTCGGCCAGTCGGACAGACAGTCGCTCAACAGCGGCCTCCGGCGGCTTTTTGGGTGAGAACAACGCAGATGCAAACGGTGCGCGCTCCCGTAAGGCGTTCGAGACGTGAAAAAGAGCGGCACAGCGGCCTCTCGCAGAGTCGCGAAAACAAAAACTGCAAAAATACGTACCTCCCAGGACGTGTTTCGCGGTCGGCAGAAACGTCCGCGGGGCTACGTTTCCACAATGATCCTAAGTCATTGTGTAATACGACAGGTAAAAATGTTTTCCAAAATGTACATTTGTCTCGAGCTGCGTCAAAGTGTTTCACACTGTAATGTTTGTAATGTAGGTACCAACACGAAACTAAAACAGGAAGAGTAATATATACTGCTTACTTGCGTACATATTTCAGGCCGTCCTACATTACTTTGACTTAAGTACAAAAGTGCAGTCAGTACTTCAACTTTTACCAGAGTGGCTTTAAGCATGAGTATCTGTACTTCTCCTCGAGTAAAGGATGTGTGTACTTTTGCCATCTCTAATGTATTTATGGCACAGTTAAGCTTAGTTTCATAACCCCCCTTAAAAGTGGGACTGGTTTGTGTTTAACGAATGTGCTTAGGAAAGGGAAGGAGTGTCTACATTGTACTGTCGCTCTGGTTTTACACACTGATCCTGGGTTAGTTAACATGTGGGTTCCTGATGGTGAGCTTAAGATAAGAGGATTGAAACATCACCTTTTAAAACCCTCAGCACTGGATAACACGCTGCTTCTAGCAGGTAGCAGCCTGAAACGACTTGTATCAAGACAATGAATTAATCATGATAATATATTGAGCCGTTTTAATAATTGTACGCTGTGGCAGGAACTGGAAGCGTTCGTGAATTCAATGGTAACACTTTATAATAACTACACACGGTGAATCATTTATTAAGCATTCGCAAATAGTTCAGTCCTCATTTGTTAAGCATTAACTCTACATTAACAGATGTTAGTAAGCAGTTTATAAATACAGCTACAAATGCTGTTCATCTATGATGTGCTTAATGATTGTGTTTTCATACATGTTAATGATTATTGTTTCTAAATTAAGCATCACAGTATTCACAAACCTTTGTATTTAAGTGTAGTTGGTGGTTTTTAAGAAGTATATAGTATTGGTTACTCTGTATGCTACCTGACAAACGTCTTGTTGACTTTCCAAGTTTTAGGAACACAAGTAATATCTGTTCTTCTAGTTGATGATTTGGTGTCAGAAGTGTCTCTATGAAAGGTGAAGGCCTCTAGATTTTGCTGATTTGAGCTCAGTAAATCTGATCATGTCTTGATGTTGACTGATTTGATGAGGACAGTGCGGTCTAACTCTGCTCAGACTAAAGTCTCATCACTGAACAGAAATAATGTCCAGTATAGAATATAAAGTCCTGCTGCAGTGGAGACAGAATGAAGATTGTGTCTGACTCCATCATGAGCTTGGAGGACTGCATCCATACATCTCTGACATGACTCAAATCACTGATTAATAAAGTCATCTGGAATGAAGAAGAAAGCCTTCAGCAGGACTCCCAGAGTTCATCAAGAGTCTTTGTGTTCATCTTTAACCCCTCCTCCTCCATCAGCTCAATAATGTTCATACTGGTGACTGGGCTGGCCAATCCTGGAGCAGCTTGACCTTCTCTGCTTTCAGGAGCTTTGATGTGGAGGCTGGAGTATGAGCAGGAGCGCTATCCTGCTGGAGAATTGTCCCTCTCCTGTGGTTTGTAATGTAATGGGCAGCACAGATGTCTTGATACCTGCAGGCTGCAGACGTCTCGCACACCTCCATACTGAATGAACCCCAAACCATGATTTCTCCTTCACCAAACTTGACTGATTTCTATGAGAATCTTGGTCCATGCAGAATCACACAGCCCCATAGCATTTGTTTTAAAGACGAAATGGAGCCAGAAGTACCTCTGGGTACATATTTCATGGTCTTCAGAAATGTAGACAGGGCTACGTATGCACAATGAGCCTGTGTTTTTATTTCGTCTGATTTTTACATCTGAGGTTCCCCAGGGTTTATTTCCAGGTCAGATCACTTTCTGTCACGTGCTCAGTTTTTTATTAAAACAGAATGAGTCCGTCAGTACTTACCCGGGTCATAGATGTGGTTCTTATCATTTTCCTTCGAGATTTTTTTGGCTTCCTCTGCACATCGTCATCCTCATCATAAAGGTCCTGAAACAGAAGATTATCAATATTAATAGGATATATTCAAGCTTTTTGTTGCAACTAGATCTTATTAAAAGATACAGGGGTGAATTCAGAAACTGGACTCGGGTTTGAGCAAGTCTTAAGGTGCATCTACTTGGGCTAAATGCGCTTTTTCTAATTTAACCCTTGAGCACTGTTCAAATTGACTCCCCTTCTGTTATGTTCGGGATGAAAACATTCACTGAATTAAACTGCAGTAAAATGCATCAGATTAATATTCTTTTCAATTTATATTTGCATAAATCTGTTAACTAACCTTAGCTAAATGTTTTTAAAAATTACATGATTTTAGCTGTTTACTTGCCAAATTTATAAATGATGTCACTGATTTAGTGGGAAAACACACACATTTTTTTATTTTTTTAATAAAGATTTGCTTTAAAACTATTTTTAAGTTCAGTTCTAATCTCCAGCAAAGGAATAAATGAACAATAATAATGAAGTGTGCTCAGAAAACTGAGTTATATCCAAACACACGTCCTGTTCTTATCCACATATGCTGATGCAGACGTCTCCAAAACCCCACAGCTGGACACTTCTACACTTGCATTTATTAAAACAGATATAAATCTGCATATAATCAATAATACTGATAATAATAATCACATCATACAGATGCAGACGATCATGAATAAACTGAAAAAGCCCCCCGAGGTGAAGAAGGCATTGAGGCAGTGCTGTTTATATTAATGTAGAAAATCATCATTTCTAGATCATTTTAATCTATTAATTCTTTTCATCTGTAAAGATATCTGTGTGATGCTGATCATCCTGTGTGTATTCAGCTGTGTGTGAGTGTTTAAACCTGCATGGGTGCATAACTAACACACTGCGCTGGACTTTAGAGCAGCTTTTAGTTGGTCAATGGCACAGTCTATTTCAGTTCTTCACTCTTTTTAGAGATAACTTACTTAATTTAGTATGATTTAATTAACTTAAATACTTAGTATTATTTTTAAAAAGCTGTTTCAAAGAAAACATTTATATACAAAAACTAATAACAGGTTTATCTTGGAAATGCAAAATCTTGTCAGATTATAATGACAGCAGGTATGGGGGAAACAGAATCAGAGTTTTTCACAATGATGAAGAGATGTTGGAAGAAACCCAGACCTGGCCTTGAACAGCATCATCACTGGCCTCTTGCTCTGACGAATAACTATCATCGTCATCCTCGGAGTAGTTATCCATATCTGGAGAACGGTCTGAAAGAGGGAAAAAGACATTTAATGACGAACGCTACGGCAGAAAAAGCTCAGATCAGGGGAAAATCCAAAGCACTGTAAGTTTCTTGAGTCCTCTAAAGCATAAAAATAGCATAATATGTTTGCAGATATTTCAGAAACATGCTAAGAGAACAGTCTTCTTTATCTGAAACACAATGCTGAAGTCAGTTATTCTGCGTTGTGAATGTGTGTTGGGAGTTTGCCAGTTTAACCAGTTATATTCCAGCACTCTGGGTTGCCAGTTGATGGAAAACAGTGTAAAAAAGCATAATATAAAAGCAGCGAATATAAAAATAGCATAATATTTGCAGATATTTGTCAGGGTTCTGCCACTCTGGTCATGTAAATTCTTGTTTTGGTGGCAGAATCCGGTCACTAGTCATGTCTAATCCTGTCCTGTTGTGCTCGGCTCAAGTTTTCTTGGGTCGAGCACTTGTTTCTGTCATTGTGTCTCCGTGCGTGTGCGCTCCCGCTTGATGCGGCCGCGCAGTCTCTGCGTCCCTCCCTCCGCGCTCTTGTACTCGTGTTTGTGTTTTCGTCTGTCTGCAGCGTGGTGTTTCATTCCCAGCGTCTCAGTCTAGTTGGTTTCGGTTTTGGTCGGCGCTGGGATGAAGCATGCACGCTGCGTGTGTGAGCGCACGGTGAGTGTTTTCATTCATCGTGTGCTCGTGTCTTGCGTCTGTTGTCAAAGCACGTTGCTCTGTGTTCACATTGTGGTCACGTGCTTTTGTCGTGTGCTTCAGTGTTGTGCTTGTGTTGTCATGAACATGCGGTTAATGAGTTCTCTCATTGGCTGCATGTTCTTGTCCTGTTTTATGTGAGCGCATGGCTTGTCTCGTCTCCGTCATGCGCTCTCTCGTCTATTGTCTTGTCCCACCCACCTTGTTATCCTGTTTGTAATTATTATTTCACCTGTCCGCCTGTCTGTTCATTGGTTTGTCTATCCTATTTATTCTCCTAGTGTGCTCTGTTCTGTGCTATCCACCCCCATAGCGTGACAATATTTCAGAAACATGCTGAGAGAACACTGAAACACAATGCTGAAGTCAGTTATTCTGCGTTGTGAATATGTGTTGGGAATGTCTGTCTATGTTTTGCTCTCTATAACCAGCCCACTGCCAGTTTACCCCATTATATTCCAGCACTAAGGGTTGCCAGTTGATGGAAAACAGCGTATTTCATGAAGGATGCATCAATTTATGCAGGCGCAGTTGAGAATGTGACTTTTAGAGAACAGTAGCAGCCTACAAAATAGCATATTTATGTTGCGTTTACATCAGACCCTGAAGAATTTACATATTATGCGCGAGTCATTTACATGTTTAGTCAATGCAAATGCGTGAATAGACATCTTGCGGTAAGATATGCGCGAATGAGGCGGTGCAAATGATGCAATTTGCGCAAATGAAGCGGAAGAGTTGGAAAAATCTGAATTTCAGCAGACTCTCGCGCCGCGTTTATCAGAAGCTTTCTCTTGTAGGGTCGTGCTTATGATGTAGCGTCTGCTGTTGGTGTCTCAGGGTAAATCTTCCTGCCGGCTCTGGATAACAGTAGATCAAACTGGTCTCGGCTCAGTCTGAAGCACCGCTGAAAGCCTCCATCATCCAGGTTCAGTCTCTGAAGGAGTTGATGAGCTCACAGCGCTGGTGCACCTCTAAAAAGGATCTCGTGGACTCCAAACAAATGAACGCTGTTATTCAGTCTTAATAAAGCACGTAAACACAGTTATTCCCGCAATAAAATCCATGTTAGCCATTTAGCAACAAAGCTAGAGTCACCAGGCAGACAGAAGCCCTGACCATCTATTGTGAAGTGGATTTGGCGCACGAATGAAGTGAGTAAACTCAACATGTTCACGCGTCTATTTACGCACGAATAGCGCAATTTATCCGCGCATAGCGCATCTGGTGAGAACACAGCATAATGCTGTCTTTACGCCAGACGCGAAGGCGCACCAAGCGCGAGTGATTTACATGTTAGGTCAATGCAAACGCTCTGAAATGCAAAATCTGAGCTTCAGCGGACATTCGCGCCGTGTTAACCAATCAGGAGCTTGCTCTTGTGGGGGCGTGATTGTGACGTATCGCCTGTTGTTGGTGTCCTGGGGAAAATCGTCCACCCGACACTGACAACAGTGCCTCAAACTGGACTGGGCACCGCTGAAAGCCTCCATCATCCAGGGTCAGGGTCAGACGTTCCGCGTCTGGGGTGAACACAGCATTAGAGTTATAAAAATCCACATGAAGTGGTTTTCATTTTGCTAGAGGTACTAATTTTAGCAGATTAAACATTTGCTGAGCAGCAAGGCTCCATCATCAGGCACACGTGCTCCTATTTGACGTCAATCTGGCAACCTGAGATTGCATCAAGTTTTCGCCGAGCTAAAAAAATCCCTCTTCAGTATCTTGAATTTTGACAGCAATAATAAATCAATTCTTCATACTGCAGCTTTAAATGAATTCTTTCAAACGCTGCGATTGTTTTACTCCAGTTTGAGCTGCTTCCCTTTTAATGTATCAGTGCTCTCTCTTTGTGTTCTGATATGACGGAAGGAAAGATGTCTGGTGCGAGACACTTTTCATCTTTATTGCAGCTTAATGCACTCAGACTGGCCATTAGCATCTTGTAGTCAATATAATGAGTGTACAACAGCAGCCACTGGGGGAATACTGAAACTGGATATATGAGGTGGTTTGGTGAAGTGGTTAAAGATTCGTCATGTTATGTTGCGCTTCGTCCCATTAAGAGTCAATCCCATTACTATAACTCATCCCTACCACTTCTTGAGTATCTTTGGTTATGAGCAAACAGTGCTCTGGAGTAGTGTTTAACTGCACACGACACTCTAGGCTAGTGTTTAACAGCAGACGACGCTCTAGGCTAGTGTTTATCAGCAGACCACGCTCTAGGCTAGTGTTTATTAGCAGATGTTGCTCTAGGCTAGTGTTTATTAGCAGATGTTGCTCTATGCTAGTGTTTATTAGCAGATGTTGCTCTAGGCTAGTGTTTAACAGCAGATGTTGCTCTAGGCTTGTGCTTATTAGCAGATGTTGCTCTAGGCTAGTGTTTATTAGCAGATGTTGCTCTAGGCTAGTGTTTAACAGCAGATGTTGCTCTAGGCTAGTGTTTAACAGCAGATGTTGCTCTAGGCTAGTGTTTAACAGCAGATGTTGCTCTAGGCTAGTGCTTATTAGCAGATGTTGCTCTAGGCTAGTGTTTATTAGCAGATGTTGCTCTAGGCTAGTGTTTAACAGCAGATGTTGCTCTAGGCTAGTGTTTAACAGCAGATGTTGCTCTAGGCTAGTGTTTATTAGCAGATGTTGCTCTAGGCTAGTGTTTAACAGCAGATGTTGCTCTAGGCTAGTGTTTAACAGCAGATGTTGCTCTAGGCTAGTGTTTAAAAGCAGACGGTGCTCTAGAATACTGTGTAACAGCAGATGGCGCTGTAGGCTAGTGTTTAACAGCAGACGGTGCTCTAGGCTAGTGTTTAACAGCAGATGGTGCTCTAGGCTAGTGTGTAACAGCAGATGGCGCTTTAGGCTAGTGTTTAACAGCAGACGGTGCTCTAGACTAGTGTTTAACAGCAGACGGCGCTCTAGGCTAGTGTTTAACAGCAGACGGTGCTCTAGACTAGTGTGTAACAGCAGACAGTGCTCTAGACTAGTGTGTAACAGCAGACAGTGCTCTAGACTAGTGTTTAACAGCAGATGTTGCTCTAGGCTAGTGTTTAACAGCAGGTGGCGCTCTAGGTTTTTGCAATGCTGTTTTACTGTACCATGTGAGCTACTGAGCAAACTGGACTAGTTGTCCATTGGAATAGTAAAATTGTGAAGATGCAGTACTATTGGGAGAGTACAGAATTTCAGTGTCCTTATCACTTCTGATAAGATGTGTTCATGTGTTTTGGTGTGCGTCGACTTCTGAATTGTATGGATATTTGTTTAATAATGCGATTAATTACACAGAATGAGCATTAGTGTGATTGACCTGATGTTTTGGCCTTGGTTTCGGGCTGTCCACTGCCGTCCTCCGGGTCGATTGGTTGACTGGATAGTGAATAAACACTGAGCTCTGCTGCTCGCACCGGCGCCTCCTTCACATTACTGTGCAGACCCAAAATCTGCCCTCCGTCTGTGGGATGCTGCATCACCTTCAGCACAAAACACACACATAAATCACACATAAATCACACTCTTTTTTAAAGCATGACTGCGCATTCATGCAGATTCTTACAATCACAGTTAGAATATGTAATATGACGATGAGTTCACTGTACTCAAATGGCCTCCACAGTCACCAGAGCTCAATCCAATAGAGCAGCTTTGGGATGTGGTGGAACGGGAGATTGGCATGATGGATGTGCAGCCGACAAATCTGCAGCAACTGTGTGATGCTATCATGGAGCAAAATCTCTGAGGAATATTTCCAGAACCTTGCTGAATCTACGCCATGAAGGATTAAAGCAGTCCTGAAGTTAAAAGAGGGTCCAAACTACTAGTAAGGTGTACCTAATAAAGTGGCCAGTGAGTGTACATCAATATCTTTAAAATAATCACAATAAGAATAAATGAAATAATGTTTAATATATATCAATATATTTAAAAAAAAACAATTAGAATGCACAAAAATAAATGTACTCTAAGTCACAGCAAAAGATTAAATCAAACAATTCAATAGAACTTACTTATCTAAATAAACAATCATGATTACAATTAAGAGTTTTTCTAATTAATAATTAAAAAAATCCACATTTAAGATTTGAAAACCACCACAAGTGCACATCCAAAACATATGCATTCATTTTCTTGTCGGCTTAGACCCTTTATTAATCCGAGGTCGCCACAGCGGAATGAACCGTCAACTTATCCATCACGTTTTTACGCAGCGGATGCCCTTCCAGCCGCAACCCATCTCTGGGAAACACACACTCATACACTACGGACAATTTAGCCTACCCAATTCACCTGTACTGCATGTGTTTGGACTGTGGGGGAAATCGGAGCACCCGGAGGAAACCCATGCGAAAGCAGGGAGAACATGCAAACTCCACACAGAAACGCCAACAATATTGGCATACATTGACCTCATTTGAAGCCAAAGTCATAGGTCAAAATAAAGAGGTCTCCGCCTGTCCGAATGAAACATTGTGTGTGTGTCTGTGTGTGTGTGTGTGCTTTCATACCTCAGCCATATTAATAACCCCCACGGCGAGCGTCTTGTAGCCCAGAATAGTCCTGTTTTTGTAGCGTTTCCTGCGCTGAAGCATGATCTGCAGCCGGTTGGCGTCTCGCTTCAGGAAGTGTGGATACTACAGACAGGATTTGGAAGAGGAGAGAGTGTTTTAAGAGTCCATTTGTTGCTGGAGATTTCATCATTTTCATAATCACTGCTGTTTATTTGAGGAAGTCTCACGAGTTCCTGTCAGAGACGGCGGTTTTTGGAGAAAGAGTTCTTGGAAGGACATGGCTGAAGTCAGAATTGGGATCCCACTGGGATTTTTAGTTTCTACTTTATTTCCCAAATGATGTTGAACAGATTCAGGAAATGTTCACAGTATGTCTGATAATAATTAAAAAATATAATAAAAAGATTATAAAATACATTACAAACAGAAACGCTGCTTTATTCGCACATCGTTTATGTGTTATTCCAGTTTTGCACATAAATTTAATCGATATTTTTGGATGGAAACGGCTATTGATTACATTTCAGTCACACAGAACAAAGTCTCGTACGAGAACGGCTCGTCCTTTATTAATACAAAATTAGCTTAAATTCACTGACCTTCGACATGTACTGTAACTAGATTAATGGGATTATTATTCTTTCTAAACACTATTGTTTACTTCTGATATATTCAAAATGTCAAATAAGCCTCAATCACCTGATCAATAATAGAAGCAGACACACAAGTGCACCTTTACATCTATTTCAAGAGTTCACACTTCGCTCATGATTTAGACATAGCTAGTTAGGCATGTTGTCCCGGGAGAGAGCCCTGAGCTCAAGGGATCCTAATAGAATAAGGCTGTAACATAAACAAATGTGGAAAAGGTGAAGCGAATACTTTCTAAAAATGCTTTGAAGCGATACACTCTGGTCAAATTGGCTCCCCTTTGGTTGTGTTGGGGGCTGTTTTTGCCCTGTTGACTTCCATTATATTCATATTTTAATTGCAAAGCCATGACAGCCTATAATCATGCATTCTTGACTGTTGCTGGTTTTCCCTGTTGGGAAGAGGTGAATTGTGCAATTTTTATTTTTGATCATCAGTTGCAGTGCAAATATAAGCTATGGAGTATAGCAGAGGTGGGACCAAGTCATTGTTTGGCAAGTCACAAGTAAGTCTCAATTCATTGCCCTCAAGTCCCGAGTCAAGTCCCGAGTCAAGACAGGCAAGTCCCGAGTCAAGTCCCGAGTCAAAGGCAACAAGTCTCAAGTCAAGTCCAAAGTCTTGCAGTTTGATTTTCAAGTCTTTTCGAGTCTTTTTAACAGAAAAATAAAATATATACAGATTAGGTATGGTTGTAAGATCTGTATTAATTAAACAAACCTTTTATATGAAAGAACATTGCTCAGATATATAAAAATACAAAGGCAATTTTCTGAAAAAGTACTGAACAGTGCTGCGTCTCGTCTCCACAGCATAATGCACAAGAACGAGTTCCACCAAAAAAAGACTCCATTTTGCCTCACATCACACAGAAATTGCAGGTCTACTGCTGTCTAATTCATTAAGTTTAGTTGTGCTATGTTATGTCTTCGGTGATCAACTTGTGATTAACCAAAATTACATAACCTCAATGTGGTAGCAGTAGACCAACTCCTGTATATGCTGCAAAGTTAAATTGAGTGAAATTGGAATTTTGTCAATTGAATCTCGTGTGTGCTAAAGAGATGGAGTTGCAAATCCGTCTAGCAGCAATGTAAAATGGTAGCACATATTGTTAATGAAGTAGGCTACTTCATACAAACAATAACGTTGTTTTCTTCACATAACGTTGAAGAGCTTTGCTCTCTACCTTGTGTGATGCTCGTGCACGGATTTCCTCTGTTTGTGGACAAAACTGATTGCTGAGTTCTCAAATATACGCTGCTCACGCGCAAATTTTCTCTCACTCTCAAATATGCACTGCTCACACACACATTTTCTTGAGCGCTCTCAGAGATTATATGCAGACTCACAATTTGTGTCGTGTTCCCTCTTCCTTTCATGCTTTTTGATATGATTCATATTGCTGCACTGTTTAATAACAATACCCAAAATACTAAAATAGACTTACATATTAAATGTTTAATCTAATAAACCATAACATTTTTGGTTGTTTTATATGATGAGATATTTTCAGTTTCAAACACTTAAAGACAGAGAATAGACCAGTGGTGCCCCCCTGAAAATTTGCTTAGGGGGGCCAGAAGAGGCCAGCTACGCCAGTGGCACCAATCAATCCACAATAATTTAGTGGCTGCTATTTATTTATTGAAATATTGCATTGTATTGCATTTATGTAAGTAGATTTAAATAAATAATATCAACAGCAAAATCATATCGGGGTGGCCACAGGGGTGGCTAGAGTTTACACAGGGGTAACACCCCTTGTAAAGGGGTTTACACCACTATAAGGCACCCCTGGAATAGATGTTGGATGTAAAGAATACATTTTATTTTAAAAGAATTTAAACAAAAACTAATGCAAGCAGAAATGTAACTGTGATAAAAATAAGGAAACACTTGATAAGGTATTATAGCCTACTTTACTATCCACTCTTCAAATAAATCTCACTATCAATCTCATTTTATCATGGCAGCTAAAATAAAGTAAACTAGTGTCTGCTGGCTTCCACTTTACTGATGAGATTGTGGAGGACATTTTCCATGTCATCCTCTTCATTTTGAGGAAAGCTGTTCCACAGGGCCCCTGAACACGTATATTGGCATGTACTGTGTTTTGAACAGTAGCCTACTACAGTAAAGAACTTCAATTGATCAGTTGTGGTAATACTATAGTTGCTATGGTAACACAAGTGTAATATAAACAAATTACCCAGTGCTGTATTATTTTACAATATAGGGTATTTTATACTACAAATCACTACACTTTACTGTAGTAAAACTACACTTTGTATTTTATTTTATCTGTTCACTATTGTTAATACTACTGTATTATGAAGCATTCATTAACAAGTCGTAAATAATACTAGCCTAAAACATAAGTATAATACAAGTATACAACAAGTATAATACTCAAAAACACTAGAATTTATTAAAGAATTTACCTTAACCTTTTAGTTTTTTGTGTATTGTTAATAAATAGTAAAGCAAGAAAGAAACCATATCAACATTCTTGGAATAACCCTTCGCTAAGCCTCGCCCTCCTTAGTTACTGTTGCTACGCCTGTTAGAAAATTATAAAAATAATCTAATAACCTAAGAAACTGATGGATTTGTGCCGAATATTAGCATCATTGACCCATAACAGTGTACAGTACCTATTACTGTCAGCATGTTTGTGTGCTCTTTATCCAGTTTTTATTCAAATTTGCAGTTAAGTGGAAGAAAAAAAAATTGAAATGCAAATCAAAGTATAAATAATAGAAGTGAACAAATAGATTTTTCCTACAAGCAAATATTAGTGTATGTATTTATACGTTACAATAGCGAGGGTTTAAACTAAGCAGTGCTCATAATATCGAGTGGAAAAAAAGAAAAAGACCGCTGGGAAACATAACCTGCTTTGTTTTTTTTTGTTTTTTTTTTTGTTTTTTTTATAAGAAACACAGGTTAGATCTGTTTAGGATAAGAGGAGTGTGAGTTATTGCCAACTATCACTGAATGTGAATATCGAAAACAAAACCAACTTAGCTTAACTCCTTTACCGCCCCTCACACAGATTGATCCACGCTGGCATTTCTCCTCTTGGGCTTTGGTTTTGAAAAGGGGAAAAAATCCCACCACCCAGTCCAAACTTTTAGGATAGCGGGTGTCAGATTTGCACAATCCAATTGCGCAACGATTTGGCTTGTTTCCCTCGCTCGAAAGCTTGACAGAGCCTCTGCCCGTAGCTACGATTGGTAAGCCGCGATTGGTGGGTGGCGGTTTTTGGGCGTGGCTTAGTGAAGGGTCAGTTTAAAACGAGGATCCCGTGAGAGCAAAAGCACTTAAGGTATGAGACGCCATCGTAGACAAAAGTCAAGCGAACGCAAAGAGACTGAATGCACGAGAGAGAGAGAGAGAGAGAGAGAGAGAGAGAGAGAGAGAGAGAGAGAGAGAGAGAGAGAGACTAGGCGAGTATTGGCTCGATCTCAAGTTCAAATTCAAATTCTCTCTGCGTTCGCTTGACTTTTGTCCACTCCGGCGCCTCATAGTAGTCACGTTGGATACTGTCGAATCAAAACAATCTACCGTGCTTTGATTGGATGTCATGCCGAAAGCGCGCATGCTGTCACACACACACACGCGCGCACGCGCATGCTGTCACACACACGCACACACAAACGGAGAGAGAGAGAGAGCGGTCCATGTCATGATGTCAACATACTTTTTTATCGTTGGGCTTTTCATGGGAAGCAGCAAGTCTTTACAAGTCAATAGGGGCAAGTCCTAGTCAAAGTCCGAGTCATTTATGCTCAAGTCCAAGTCGAGTTCCAAGTCTTTTTATATTTTGTCAAGTCGAGTCTAAAGTCATCAAATTCATGACTCGAGTCTGACTCGAGTCCAAGTCACATGACTCGAGTCCACACCTCTGGAGTATAGTGTGTGTGTGTGTGTGCGTATGCGTACCTGCAGCGAGAAAGAAAGCTCCAGGTCTGTCTCCATCAATCCGCTCGGGGGAAGCATGTACTCGTTGGACCTCAGGATGCGTTTCGAGCCCTGAAAATCAGAGAAACAGAGCTGAAAATAAAACATGCACTAGCTACGTTTCCATCCACCTATTTATTGCGCATTTTAGATATGATGCGCATACATTTTAAAAATACACATAAAAAACACGCGCATAACTGAGTAGGATAAACTTTTAACCTCGCGAAAATAGAAATGCTTTAAGTTTCTGCCAACTCGACTCTACATCATAACTTTTCAATCCAGATGGATGGGGCAACCATTACTGCATCCAAAATGTTGAAAAGCCTTGGAGTAACGATTGATGACCAACTAAACTTCTCTGAGCACATCTCTAGAACTGCTCGATCTTGCAGATTCACACTCTACAACATCAGAAAGATCCGACCCTTCCTATCTGAACATGCAGCTCAACTCCTTGTTCAAGCTCTCGTTCTATCCAGACTGGATTACTGCAACTCTCTACTAGCCGGGCTTCCAGCTAACTCTATCAAACCTCTTCAGATGCTTCAGAACGCAGCAGCAGGAGTGCTCTTTAATGAACCTAAAAGAGCACAAGTCACTCCGCTGCTCATCCATTTGCACTGGCTGCCAGTTGCTGCTCGCATCAAATTCAAAGCTCTGATGTTTGCTTACAAAGCGATTTCTGGCTTTGCTCCTTCTCACTTCTGCAGATGTATGTGTCCTCCAGAAACTTGCGTTCTGTGAATGAACGTCGCCTCGTGGTTCCATCCCAAAGAGGGAAGAAATCACTTTCGCGAACTCTCGCATTCAATCTGCCCAGTTGGTGGAATGAACTCCCTAACTGCATCAGAACAGCAGAGTCACTCGCTGTCTTCAAGAAACCACTAAAAACTCAACTATTTAGTCTCCACTTCCCTTCCTAATCAGAAATTGCCTCTCTGGCTCCACCGCTAACTGTACTACTACTACTACTACAAAAAAAAAAACTTACATTACTAATGTTTTGCTTCTTAGACTTTACACACCTGAAACTTGGCTACAGCACTTATTCATTGTTGCTCTTATAGTTGTGTAAATTGCTTCCTTGTCCATTTGTAAGTCACTTTGGATAAAAGCGTCTGCTATGTTATTCGTTAAGAAAAGATGCTTATGTGCCTTTTTATACAGCGTATGTCAACTTCTGCTTTAACTGTGTGTGGCCAAATATAAGTAGAACCGTTCTCACAAAGCAGACAGCTTTAATCCGATCACAGAAAACACTGGAAGTGTCCAGCTGTAAACACACTCCGAGTGTGAGATTGATTGATCAGAGTATTTCAGAAACTGTTGCTGACATTTTTATGAATAACAATGTCTAGAGAATGATCCTAATATAATAAAAGAAAATTAAGAGTCCATTCAATTTGCACACAACCGATCAAGCTACTGTCCACAGCACGACCTGCAGATGTGAAGAAGCTCTTCAAAAGCCATTGATGACGTCTATCAAGGTTTCTGAGAGGAAGCGCATTCATTACGTGTTTTCTTGAGCACAGACGCTCTCAATGCGCAGTAAATGAAGGTTGGGTTTTATGAATGCCCCGGCCTTCAATGTGTGAATTCAAGCGGACACTTCATCCCGCAGAAATAGTCTCTCTGCACATTATTACGATCGCTCTGCGAGTCTCAAACACTAGCTTTACTTTCGGCGTCTGATCAACACACTGTAAACCAGATTAAACCTTCAGCGATCCATCTGGAGGAGACGAGTGGGCGAAAACAAGTGCACCTGATGTAACCTAAGCGGATGTGCTCTAATCCCTGCAGAATGACTGACACAATCGCCTCCTGATGGGAATGAAATATATAAAGGTGTAAGAATGAGGCTTGTGAGCTGCGGATCTGCACCCACACACTGCTGTAAATATCAGCGCTTCATTATTATTATTATTATACAATTAAATGCATTCACTGTAGCACAAACACATTTCTTTCTGTGTAATGGGTTATCCCACTCTTATCAAAATGTCAAATTTGCTGAGTTTTACTGACTAAACACTGACTTTAATGAAGAGAACAACAGGAACTGCTTTGCTTTGCATAGAATTACGATTGTTTGAGCTTAAATATAATGTCTAATAAATCGAATAGTGATTATCAGAGCAACAGGAATAAAATGTCCCTGGAAAATGACCTGAACATAGCAATATGAGAGAAATAATGAGGTTAAAACAGAACACTGTATAGAAGAATAAGAAATACGCTAATTAAATGTAGCGTAATAAATGTGGCGCTATTGATAATTAGTGGGCATTAATATTGCACACAGTTCATTAGTAAACAATGCACTAATTAACATTAATTAACACATTTGTTACTAATTAGCCCAAATTACTAATACATTAAAAAAGTTGCATTTGTTTATTTTGTTATTAATGTTAACTAAAATGGATTCGTGTTTTATTTAATCGTTGTGAGAAAATTCACCGCGTTTTTGTAAATTTGTTTGCACTGTGAGAATATGCAGAGCGTTTTTTAAATATGCGTTTGTGTTCTAAGAAAATGCAGCATGTTTTATTTATTTGTTTGCTTTCTTAGAAAATGCAGTGCGTTTTTGTAAATTGTCTGTTTTGTGAGAAAATGTAGCCCGTTTTATTAATTTGTTTGCTTTTGTTAGAAAAGTCAAGGCGTTTTCGTAAATTGTTTGTGTTGTGAAAAAAATGCAGAGCGTTTTCTAATATTGCTTGCGTTGTGAGAAATAGCAGCAAGTTTTCGTAAATTCTTTGCGTTGAAAGAAAATGCAGCAGTTTTTTAAAAATTGTTTGCGTTGTAAGAAAATGCAGCGCGTTTCTTTTATTTGTTTTCGGAAATTGTTTGCATTGTAAGAAAATGTGGCACGTCTTTGAAAATAGTTTGCATCGTGAGAAAATGCAGCGCGTTTTTGTAAAATTGTTTGCGTTGTGAGAAAATGCAGCGCATTCTTGTAAATGGTTTGTGTTGTGGAAAATGCAGTATGTTTTCGTAAAGTGTTTGCTTTGTGAGAAAATGTGGCGCATCTTTTAAAATTGTTTGCATCGTGAGAAAATGCTGCGTGTTTTTGTAAAATTGTTTGAGTTGTGAGAAAATGCAGCGCATTCTCGTAAATTGTTTGTGTTGTGGAAAATGCAGCACGTTTTTGTAAATTGTTTGCTTTGTGAGAATATGTGGCGCATCTTTTAAAATTATTTGCATTGTGAGAAAATGTAGCATGTTTAAAAAAAGTGTTTTAGTTGTGTGAAAACGCAGCATGTTATATTAATTTATTTGCGTTATGTAAAAATGCAGCGTTTTTCATTAATTGTTTGCATTGTAAGAAAATCCAGAGCGTTTTTTTAAATTGTTTGCATTGTGAAAATTTTAGAGCGTTTTGTTAATTGTTTGCATTGTGAAACATTTAAAGCGTTTTTCATAAATTGTTTGCATTGTAATAAAATCCAGAGCGTTTTTTTTAATTGTTTGCATTGTGAAACTTTTAGAGCGTTTTGTAAATTGTTTGCATTGTGAAACATTTAAAGCGTTTTTCATAAATTGTTTGCATTGTGAAAAATTGAAAGCGTTTTTCGTAAATTGTTTGCATTGTGAAAATTTTAGAGCATTTTTGGGAAATTGTTTGACATAAACTCAAACATGTCTGCAACCAGTGGCATTTTCTGCCATTCAGAATCAAACCTACAGCCACATTATCATCCAGACACATCCAAACATGAAATATCTTTGGTGTCGTGAGATTTCTCAGTAATATGGGATGTATTTCAGTTGCGTTAGTAAAGCCGTCCCAAACCCAAAAATGTGTGGCCTGAGTGACCTGCAAGGAATGCTGAGAGCCTCCAAGTGCTCTGAAAAACCCCCTCAGTGTTTCCCACAATGCACCTCTTCGCCCCCCACATGCCATCTTATTGCGTTCATTCCCATCTTCCCACTGAGCAAAGCTGTCGCCGTGGCAACAGCCCGCAGTTACCAGGGTGTCTGGTGTAAAGTGGAGCGCGAGGGATGAAGAACAGAGCGACACACAAACAGCAGAGAGGCAGAGTTATGGAGGATTATTCATGTTATTATAATAATACCATTACTGTACAGCGATGATCACTGTTCTTACAGTACTATGAGCCGTGGGGTTGGGGTACAACCTAATAAAATACAATTAATGGCTAATTTATTAAATAATTTGAACATATTTTACATTACTGTGAGGGGTTGAGTGGGGGTAGACATTGCTAAAATACATTTAAATGGTTAATTTAATAAATTATTTTAATATGTTTACATTACTGTAAGAGGCAGGGTTGGGTAGACATCAATAATATACATTTATTGGGTAATTTATTACATTATTCTCATTATAACTGCTGATTTTACATTACAGTGAGGGTTTGGGTTGAGGTATATATTAATTAAATACAATTACTGGGTAATTTAATAAATAATGCATTCACACATTTACATTGAGTCGTTTAGCAGATGATTTTTGACTTGCAATTGAGATTTAAATAATATACCTACTCATAATTACTGTTTTTATATTACTGTGAGGGGTTTGGGTTGGGGTAGACGTTAATAAGATACACTTTAATTGTTCATTTAATAAATAAATGTAATATATTTTACATTACAGTGAGTAATAGGGTTGGGTGGTTATTAATAAAATAAGTTTTAATGGTTAATTTAATCAATAATTTAATTATTTCTTGTTTGACATTACTGTAAGGGTTGAGTTTAAGGTTAGGTTTGAGGTATACTTTAATGAAATTAAATTAATGTCATTGGCTTTGATGCATTGTTAGACTTTCATATTTCATTTAGTGTTTGCCTCATTGACTTCCATTATAAGCACATGTGATGGTGTATAAATACACAGTCTTTGTTTTTGTTTACTCCATGTAGTTCTGAGAGCTGAGATGCATATTTAGATTTTCTTAGACCCTTCAAGGAAAGTGCGTAAAGGTCACTCTCACACACTCACAGACGCACACACACACACTTTAATTTGCTGTTATATAAATTACAGAAACTAAGCTTTTACTAAAGGGTTAATGGTGGCAACTGATGATCAACAGTAAAAATTACAAATCTGACCTCTTCCCAACAGGGAAAACCACCAACAATCAAAAGTGCATGATTATATGGTGTCGTGGCTTTGTATTTAAAATATATGGTTATAATGGAAGTCAATGGGGCAGAATAAGCCACCAACAGTAAAATAAAGGGGAAAAGCAATGCATCAAAGACAAAGTTGTTTCAAATGTGCAAAACTTTGATAAATAGTTAAAAATCCAGCCCACAATTACTTTAATATTGAAAATACATAATTTTGTGTGGTTTTTCTTCACTAAATCAATGACATCACTTATAAATTAAGCAGTTAAAATGCTGTAATTTTCTAAACAATTGTGTAGTTTTGATCAGGACTGATGGTGAAAACCAAAAAAAGACTCGAAACCACCCCAGAGAGGATGAAAACATCTCTAACAGTACTTAAGGGTTAATCAAATACATTGCAATGGTGAAACATCGTCAGTATTGGGGAGGGTACTTTGGAAATGTAATAGATTACAGATTACAAATTACTCTATTTAAAAAGTAATGTTACACTACTTTTCGATTACTTTATAAAAGTAAAGTAACTAATTACATTTGATTACTTTTTGATTACTTTTATGTTTCTAATGGACATTTTCAAGCATTATACTGAGGACATGTTCCCCCCGGGGTTTATGCCTGTGGGTGCGCAGCAAATCAAAAGCATCAGAAAAGCAGCTCTTTAATAAATGGCTTTAGCAGAAGGCCTCGTGCATATCAAAAACAGGCAGAGCAACAGATTAATATTCAACATATCCCATATTTTTAAATAATATTTTTAGATGTAACCCATTTGTAATCTTAAACAATTTTACAAGTAACTGTAATTTAATTACACTTTTTTTTTCAGTAACAAATTACTGTTACTTTTATTTTGTAATTAAATCAAGTAACGCCGTTACGTGTAACTAGTCCCCAACAATGTACATCGCAATAATTCAACAAATCATTTTTATTTTTCTTGTTTAATTGCTGTTTTTACATTTGTGAACAGATAGACGTTATTAAAATACAACTAATGGCTAATTTAATAAATAATATAAATAGTTTTGTTATAATTACTGTAAGTGTTGGGGTAGGCATTATTACATTTTATTTTAATGTGTAATTTAATAAATAATATAAACATTTTTGTTATAATTACTGTAAGTGTTGGGGTAGGCATTATTACATTTTATTTTAATGTGTAATTTAATAAATAATATAAATAGTTTTGTTATAATTACTGTAAGTGTTGGGGTAGGCATTATTACATTTTATTTTAATGTGTAATTTAATAAATAATATAAATAGTTTTGTTATAATTACTGTAAGTGTTGGGGTAGGCATTATTACATTTTATTTTAATGTGTAATTTAATAAATAATATAAATATTTTTGTTATAATTACTGTAAGTGTTGGGGTAGGCATTATTACATTTTATTTTAATGTGTAATTTAATAAATAATATAAATAGTTTTGTTATAATTACTGTAAGTGTTGGGGTAGGCATTATTACATTTTATTTTAATGTGTAATTTAATAAATAATATAAATAGTTTTGTTATAATTACTGTAAGTGTTGGGGTAGGCATTATTACATTTTATTTTAATGTGTAATTTAATAAATAATATAAATATTTTTGTTATAATTACTGTAAGTGTTGGGGTAGGCATTATTACATTTTATTTTAATGTGTAATTTAATAAATAATATAAACATTTTTGTTATAATTACTGTAAGTGTTGGGGTAGGCATTATTACATTTTATTTTAATGTGTAATTTAATAAATAATATAAATAGTTTTGTTATAATTACTGTAAGTGTTGGGGTAGGCATTATTACATTTTATTTTAATGTGTAATTTAATAAATAATATAAATTATTCTGATTATCTTCCAGCTGTCTCCCAGATGGTTGCGGCTGGAAGGGCATCCGCTGCGTAAAAACGTGCTGGATAAGTTGGCGGTTCATTCCGCTGTGGCGACCCCAGATTAATAAAGGGACTAAGCCGAAAATAAAATGAATGAATCTACCAGCTGCAGCTGTATCCCTTCTAGCTTCACTCGGGCTTTACCTGTATTTTGACGGCAATCACAACAGAACTGAGTTCCCGGTCCAGCTCTTTCAGGACGATCAGCTTCTTCAGCGTCAGACTGCACAACCTGAGAGAAACACACACAGAGAGAGGGAAATACAGGGCTGTTAGATATTCTCACACATAAAACACCTGTGTGGAGAGATATATTAAAGACGAAGCTACAAAAACAAACAATAAACACAAACTCCCATATTAATACAGGTGTAACACTTCATGGTCTGTATGTTGAATTCACTTGCTGATATAATATCAACGCTGATATATGTCTGTCGTACTTAAAACAGTAAATGTTGAACAGTTGAATACCAGCCAGGCTGTTTTTTATTAGCTGTTTTCTAAGGGGAGGAGCTAATATATGCCAAACTATGCCAACAAATGATCATTTGAAAGCACTTAATACGACTTAAACCCTCAGATGTTTTTAATATCTTGATTTTTTATTAGCGTAGGTGCATTAATAAAGCTATTCTTTGCATTATATCATGCTTGCGTCAAATTACAAGTTAAAAGTCTTGTGAAGTGCTTTAAAATGTGTATTTCTTTAATCGATGTGTGACGTCATCTCCACTTAAGAATGAAGAGAGGGGGCGGGGCATGTAGTTGCTCCTCCCCTTTAAAAGAGTCAGCCAATAGCGTTTAGTTTAGCATCGCTGACAGTGGAAGTGGTTGAGATCAAGCACATCAAATGAACAGCCAATGAGAAGAAAGGGGCGGGGCATGTCAGACACTAGACAGCATTTAATTGGCTTAATCAGAAACTAAGCATGATGTGACGTTTACAAAACCGTTTAGATCTATTTAGGGGGAAGTGACCAGCAACTTTGCGTGTTTTGCCTCAGTTTATATCTTCTAAATGTGAATTTTGTCAGCAATTTGGTGCGCACTAGATTATAAACATCCTAAAAATGAATAATACTGATACTGAAATACCTGGATGAGTCTGAGTTATTCAGTGGTGGTTATCTGGGAATAACAAAGGCAAGAATGCTGCAACTGACCAATCAGAATCAAGTATTCCAGACAGACGTGTAATATATATGCATATATATAATGGCCAGACTAATGTCAACACAACTGATGTTTGCGGCCTAAAAGGGTTAATCAAATCAATAAATTAACTGCAATCCAAGTAGTGCTGAAAGCTCTCCTGCAGTTCTTAATGTGTGTGTGTGTGTGTGTGTGTGTGTGTGTGTGTGTGTGTGTGTCTTCTGGCAGCTCATTATTCCTCCTCCATAACTGAACGTTTACTGGATCAATTAAGCCTCCGGCCAGACAGGAAGATGAACCCATCCACATCCTGTGACATCATCACACCCTTGGGCCACACATAAAGCCAGGAGGACGTCCAGTGGACCTCACAATATTGTCTAATACTTTTAGATGTGAGGGCGGCGCAGTGGCGCAGTAGGTAGTGCTGTCGCCTCACAGCAAGAAGGTCGCTGGTTCGAACCTCGGCTCAGTTGGCGTTTCTGTGTGGAGTTTGCATGTTCTCCCTGCCTACGAGAGGGTGTTATCCGGATGCTCCGGTTTCCCCAACAGTCCAAACACATGCGCTATAGGGGATAAAAATTGTCCGTAGTTTATGAGTGTGAATGAGTGTGTGTGGGTGTTTCCCAGAGATGGGTTGCAGCTGGAAGGGCATTTGCTGTGTGAAACTGTAGCGACCCCAGATTAATAAAGGGACTAAGCTGAAAATGAATGAATGCATGAACTTCAGGTGTGTTGCTGAGGAAAGGAAATACGTTTGCAGTCGCGCTTTAATTTGAATATGTCCGGAAATGGAAACGGAAGAAGCGAATATTTGACAGAAGCCTTTGAACTTCAGATATCACTTTCATCCTGGAGATTTCTTCATGTCCCAGTAACCGAGAATAAGATTCACACACACACACACACACACACACACTCGTTTATTTCTCTGTCCTGTATGACTCAGCCTCTCCGAGGACTGAAATATCTCACTCTTCCTTTTCTCTCAGTATTTTCACTCCTTCCCTCTCTGTAAACCAGGCTCTGGTCTCTAACACACACACATGATCAACATCACACACACACAATTCTGTGATCAACCCATTATCTACTTATGGCTACAACTTAGTCATGATGTAAAACTGAACATCTTTGGCTACTTCACCTTTGAGGATGTGTAAGATATGGGTTGTTTTTCCATTTTTACTCCTCCGTTTTGCTCATCGAACAACCAAATGACCAGAGAAGTATCACATTGCATTCATGCGAGTATATAGTGTAAGTGATTAACATGTTAAGTCAATGCAAAGACACAAACAGACATCCTGCGGTGCGATTCGCACGAATGTGGCGGCAAGAATGAGGCGATTTGTGTGAATGAAGCAATGCGAGTTAAGCGTTTTGCACATATCGCTCCAGTTCGAATCTCAGAACTTCAGTGGACATTCACATCGTGTTAACCAATCAGGAGCTTGCTCCTAGGGCCATGATTATGATATAGCGTGTGTTGTTGGTGACCTGAGGGGAAATCCTCTTGCCGACACCAGACAACACCTCATCAAACTGGGCCCGGCTCAGTCTGAAGCAAGGGTATGATAGTTTTAGATTTTTCATTAGTTTTAGTTTCTATTTTGTATTGACTTTTTGTTTTCAAATTTACTCAGTTTTAATTAGTTTTAGAGGCAGATTTACTACTGTTTATTAGTTTCTATATTTTGAAATGACTTCGTTTTAGTGTGGTTTTTATTAGTTTCAGTGTTTTTTTTTCCTAAATAAGGATATTTGTTAGGTACAAGATTCAAAATCAACAGGATAAATACTGTATAATAAAAACTCAGCCATATATTTTTTGAAACCTGTATTCAGAGGACACAAGAACACTATCCAATGCCATACCCATCCTCAAACTCAAATACAGCAGCCTTCAGTACAATATGTGTGCAAGGCTGCTCTGAGGTTAGACACACAGTAGTGATGGGAAGTGCAGATCTTTAATGCGGATGTCAGGACTCAACATTATGCAGTCAGCAATAGTCATTTCAGTCAGTTAAAACATCACCATGATCTGAAAAATGTCTTACAGTAAAGTTCTGCAACCCAACTGAATCATGATGCACTTATTTAAATTTCATTACGTTTGTCTGTTATGAAATAAACTTACGTTTTTCACCAGATCTTCTCATTTAAGCTCTCGGTTTACCCGCGCTGCTGTTGTTCAAGTTTAGTTCAGTCCCAGCAGGCTGCCATGAGCTGTTTGTGTTTGGTTCACTGAATCACGCATGCGCAGTGTTATCGGTTCACCGCTTCTCGGTGTAACTTTACTAGTGTAATAACTGAATGAGAGTATATTTTGGATTATTTAGAGTCATACGGGCGTATTAGGCTTGTTTAAAATGTAGTTTGTGGATAAGTGCTTACTGGAGACACGAATCTTTTTAAATGATTCAGTTCGATTTGGGGAAGTAGTTCAACCGGTTCACTTAGAAGATCCGATTAAAAAGATTCGTTCGCGATCGCGATACAGAAATACAACCCATTATTGGGCACAAACGTGTTAAAGTAGTTTAAAGTGTCTGTATTTAATGCTGTCACCGTGCTGCTGTCATGTCCACGCGTTGTTTTTGTCGCGGGAGCAACAGCGAGGATGAAGGAGAACCGGCTCGATCTGGCCAATGGCTGCAGGAGACACTGAGATGCGAAAGGGTCAAACACAAACACCTGCAGCGGGAGTTATGTTTACTTCTAAAAGGCTTACAGTAAGATATTGTATTAAACACATTCACAAATACGAAAACTAAGGAGGTTTTTGCTATAATTGTAGTCAGTTTCAGGTAGTTTTGTATGTACACAATACAGTTATTTCTGTTTTTTTAAAAACTCATTTTTATTTTTTATTACAGTTAACGACAATTATTTTACATTTTAGTTATAGTTTTTTTCGTTTGTTTTCGTTAACTATAATAACCTTGGTGGAGGTATGTGGGGAATTATGCAATTTAGATTATGAAAATATAACAGTTTGAAATATTTATAATTATCAGCCTATATATATCGGCTATCGGCTAGTCTGAAGAGTTATCGGTTATCAATATCGGCCACAAAATTCATATCGGTGCACCCCTAATTTGATTTGAAGGTGCCTTTCATGACACTCAAGGTCACCTTACAGGACAGCTAGAACATTCATTCATTTTTTTGTCGGCTTAGTTCCTTTATTAATCTGGGGTCGCCACAGCGGAATGAACCGCCAACCCATCCAGCAAGATTTTACGCAGCGGATGCCCTTCCAGCCGCAACCCATCTCTGGGAAACATCCACAAACAAACACTACTGACAATTCAGCCTACGCAATTCACCTGTACCGCATGTGTTTGGACTGTGGGGGAAACCGGAGCACCCGGAGGAAATCCACACGAAGGCAGGGAGAACATGCAAACTCCACACAGAAACGCCAACTGAGCCGAGGTTCGAACCAGCGACCCAGCGACCTTCTTGCTGTGAGGCAACAGCACTACCTACTGCGCCACTGCCTCGCCCACAGCTAGAACAATGAGTTCAAATAAAAACACAATAACAGTCTATAGAATACAATACAAACTTTAAGAAATGCAGTAGCGTCATCTAAGTCACTCAGTTTGGATTTAAATTGTCAAAGAGAGTCTAAATTACGAAGATCAGGAGGAAGTGATTTCCAAAGCTGAGGAAAAGTTATGAACAAGATTAGTAAGGTATGGAGGAGCGAGATTGTGCAGGATTAATTCACATTTGGATTTTTTACAGCTTTAAAAACATTAACTTCATCTTAGTTTCCCAGTGCTGGGTTGCAGATGGAAGGGCATCTGCTGTGGAAAACAAATGCTGGATAAGTTGGTGGTTCATTCCGCTGTGGCGACCCCTGATGAAAATTAATGAATGAACTTGTAGAACCGGCTACTAATGCTAAATGCAGTTCTCCACAATGCACAGCTCTATCTGTAGTCACACCAGCCTCCCGTGATCTTCATTCAGGGCTCTGATGGAGAGCAGGCAGAGAAACATTTCTGCTGCTTCAGCTCAACACACAAGCAAACTGAAGCCATTCAGCAGCGGCCATTGAAAGGCCCTGTGGCATGAAAAGCCCCTGGAACAGCCTGAACATTCCAGTCCAGAAATCATGAAAACACACACACACACACACACACACACACACACACACACACACACACACACACACACACACAAACAGAGGTGCTTTCACTATTCTGGCTCCGACTGTCAGGATCCAGTGTCAGGCTTACATAAGATCTCGACCGCCGCTGATCCAGCATCTCCTCAACAATATTACAACAACACATATTTTCAATTATTAAAGAGACAGTTCACCCTAAACTGAACATTCTGTCATCATTTACTCACCCTTCACTTATCACAAATCGTTTGAGTTATTACTCATTATTTCAAATCATTATTAAACTTTGTAAGCCAGACAGAGTTGACAATAACAGAGTTGATGAAAACAGAGTTGACAGTAATGCCCGATTCACACGGGGCTTCAGCGTCAACGCTTAACAGAGGGCGTGTCTGAAGTTGGGGCTGACACGGTTGTCATAGCAGCGTCAGCCAATGAAATTATTCTTTAATCGGCTGCTGTCTGAGCTAGTGTATTTGCATAAAGCAATCTGATTGGCTGACATGTCTGTCTTAAAAAGTTGAGAAATTCCCAACTTCTGCAGCAAGCAACGCCACTGAAGCGGCATAGATGGATCCACAATGCAGTTCGGCAATGCCTGACGTCACCCAATCAAAGTAAATGGAAATCATTGACGCTGACGCCCCGTGTGAATGGGGTGTAACATACGATACCAGAGTGGAAAGTATCAGAGTTGATGATAACAGAGTTGATGATAACAGAGTTGATGATAACAGAGTTGACACTATGGGAGTTGACGATAACAGAGTTGACACTATCGGAGTTGACGATAACAGAGTTGACAGTAACAAAGTTGACGATAACAGAGTCGACACTAACAGAGTCGACGATAACAGAGTTGACAGTAACAGAGTTGACACTATCTGAGTTGACGATAACAGAGTTGACAGTAACAGAGTTGACGATAACAGAGTTGACACTATCTGAGTTGACGATAACAGAGTTGACAGTAACAGAGTTGACAGTAACAGAGTTGATGATAACAGAGTTGACGATAACAGAGTTGACGATAACAGAGTTGACACTATCGAAGTGGACAATAACAGAGTTGACACTATAGGAGTTGACGATAACAGAGTTGACACTATCGGAGTTGACGATAACAGAGTTGACAGTAACAAAGTTGACGATAACAGAGTCGACACTAACAGAGTCGACGATAACAGAGTTGACAGTAACAGAGTTGACACTATCTGAGTTGACGATAACAGAGTTGACAGTAACAGAGTTGACGATAACAGAGTTGACACTATCTGAGTTGACGATAACAGAGTTGACAGTAACAGAGTTGACAGTAACAGAGTTGATGATAACAGAGTTGACGATAACAGAGTTGACGATAACAGAGTTGACACTATCGAAGTGGACAATAACAGAGTTGACACTATAGGAGTTGACGATAACAGAGTTGACAGTATCAGAGTTGACGATAACAGAGTTGACAGTAACAGAGTTGACGATAACAGAGTTGACAGTAACAGAGTTGACGATAACAGAGTTGACACTATCGGAGTTGACAATAACAGAGTTGACATAATTAGAGTTAACGATAACAGACAGTAACAGAGTGGAAAGTATCAGAGTTGACGATAACAGGGTTGACACTATCAGAGTTGACGATAACAGAGTTGACACTATCAGAGTTGACGATAACAGAGTTGACAGTATCAGAGTTGACGATAACAGAGTTGAGAGTAACAGAGTTGACGATAACAGAGCTGACGATAACAGAGTTGACGATAACAGAGTTGACACTATCAGAGTTGACGATAACAGAGTTGACAGTATCAGAGTTGACGATAACAGAGTTGAGAGTAACAGAGTTGACGATAACAGAGCTGACGATAACAGAGTTGACGATAACAGAGTTGACACTATCGGAGTTGACAATAACAGAGTTGACATAATTAGAGTTAACGATAACAGACAGTAACAGAGTGGAAAGTATCAGAGTTGACGATAACAGAGTTGAGAGTAACAGAGTTGACGATAACAGAGCTGACGATAACAGAGTTGACGATAACAGAGTTGACACTATCGAAGTGGACAATAACAGAGTTGACATAATTAGAGTTAACGATAACAGACAGTAACAGAGTGGAAAGTATCAGAGTTGACGATAACAGAGTTGACACTATCAGAGTTGACGATAACAGAGTTGACAGTATCAGAGTTGACGATAACAGAGTTGAGAGTAACAAGTTGACGATAACAGAGCTGACGATAACAGAGTTGACGATAACAGAGTTGAGAGTAACAGAGTTGACGATAACAGAGCTGACGATAACAGAGTTGACGATAACAGAGTTGACACTATCGGAGTTGACGATAACAGAGTTGACAGTATCAGAGTTGACGATAACAGAGTTGACATTATTAGAGTTAACGATAACAGACAGTAACAGAGTGGACAGTATCAGAGTTGACGATAACAGAGTTGATGATAGCAGAGTTGACACTATAGGAGTTGGCGATAACAGAGTTGACAGTATCAGAGTTGACGATAACAGACAGTAACAGAGTTGATAACAGAGTTGACAGTATCAGAGTTGACGATAACAGAGTTGACGATAACAGAGTTGATAACAGAGTTGACAGTATCAGAGTTGATGATAACAGAGGTAATGATAACAGAGTTGACAGTAATTCATGTTCATTGTTTGTTTATATTAATAAATACATTAACTAGCATAAACTATGTGTCTTGTATTCAGTGGTGGAAAGAGCACAACATCCACTTAAGTGGCAAATCCACTAGAGGGCGCAGTCTACATTTTTGCGAAATGTAAAATAAGTTGCTCTGGGTGCGTTTCATTGCACATTTCACATGACAAATCCACTAGAGGGCGCTATCTAGCTTTTAGTGTATCTGAAATATGTTACTTGAGGTTTAACAATATTTCTGTTTTTAGCATGTATAGCTGTGATGTAAGGGTCATGGTGGGTCAGAGCTGAAGATGCTGCTAGCCTGTTAGCATGTTAGCCTGTGGTCTGGGTGTCTCTGCTAATCTCTGCACAGACTCTTGGCCTGAACAGGTTGCATAGGAATGATTCCCTGACGGTAAGAAGATTAGCAGAGATGCTGCTGCTCACCACACACACCGAGACAGGAGGCTCTGAAACACACACACACACACACACACACACACACACACACACACACACACACACACACACACACACACACACACACACACACAGGCACACACACACTCACACCCACACTTGTGCCTATGTGTCTGTTTGTGTGGGTGTGAATCTCTGTGTATGTCTGTGTGTGTGTGTGTGTGTTTTTTGTGTATCTCTGTTGTGTGTGTGTGTGTGTGTGTGTGTGTGTGTGTGTGTGTGTGTGTGCGTGTGTGAGTATACGTCTGTGTTTGTGTATCTGTGTGTTTGTATGCATGTGTGTGTTTGTGTCTGTGTGTGGGCGTGTGTGAGTGTGTGTGTGTTTTTGTGCCTGTGTGTGTAGAAGTGCGTGTGTGTTGTTCTTTGTGTGTGTTATTTTCTATACCTGCTCTACAGTCTATTTGTGTGTGTCCTTGTGTGTGTGTGTGTGTGTGTGGGTGTGAGTCTGTGTGCTTGTGTATGTGTGTTTGTGTATCCTTTTTGTGTGTGCATATGTCTCTGTGTGTGTGCTTGTGTGTGTATGAATCTGTCTATGTGTGTGTTTGTGTGTGTGTGTGTTTGTTTGCATGAATCTGTGAGTGTGTGTGTGTTTGTGTGTATCCCTGTTTGTGTGTATATGTCTGTGTGTGTATCTGTGTGTGCGGTTGTGTATGTGTGTTTGTCTGTGTGTGTTATTCTTTATACCTGCTCTACAGTGTGTCCTGAATGTCTGTGTGTGTGTGTGTGTGTGTGTGTGTGTCTGTGTGTGTGAGTGTCTGTGAGTGTCTGTGTGTGTGTGTGTGTGTGTGTGTGTGTGTGTCTGTTCAGTGTGTGTTTGGATCAGTTCTGTCTAAGACCCTGATTATGAGCGTAATCTCACACATCTTCAGGTCACCGGTGTGAAAATGCAGCACTCAGAGCTTCCACACACACACACACACACACACAAATCAGCGTCTGCTCTCAAACAGCCGGTTCCTCAGTCTGTGTGTGTGAGTGTGCGTTCAGCCGCCGGATGTGAATTATGTAAGCTGGAAGTGTGGGATGGAGGTTATGTAGAAGCTCAGGTTTCTTCAAAGGTAGTATTTTAAAAGACGCAGAGCCTCGTTTATGGATTTCTGTGTAAAACACACACCACACGCTGCACCAAAACAACCAGCTTTTAGGATGATGGTTGCAAGATGAGGCTAAATAATTACTCTGGGTAAATTTTGTTGCCTGTTTCAGATGACAAATACACTAGAGGGCGCTATCTACATTTTAGGGAATCTGAAATACGTCACCTAGGGTGCGTTTTTGTTGTACGTTTCAGATGAGAAATCCACTAGAGGGTGCTTTGCTAAAATTAAAATAAGTTGCTCTACGTGCGTTTCATTTCATGTTTCAGATGACAAATACACTAGAGGGCGCTGTTGACATTTAAGAATATCTGAAATACGTTACTTAGGCTGTGTTTTGTTGTACGTTTCAGGGGACAAATCCACAAGAGGTCGCTGTCGACATTAACAGATCTAAAATATGTTACTTAGGGTTCATTTTGTTGTACGTTTCAGATAAGAAATCCACTAGAGGGCGCTGCCTACCTTTTTGCAAGACATAAAAAAGTTGCTCTACGTGCGTTTCATTTTACGTTTCAGATGACAAATACACTAGAGGGCGCTGTCGACATTTTAGCGAATCTGAAACACATTACCTAGGGTGCGTTTTGTTGTACGTTTCTGATGAGAAATTCACTAGAGGGTGCTGTCGACATTTTTGCTAAACGTAAAATAAGTTGCTCTACGTGCGTTTCATTTCATGTTTTACATGACAAATACACTAGAGGGCGCTGTTGACATTTAAGAATATCTGAAATACGTTACTTAGGCTGTGTTTTGTTGTACGTTTCAGGGGACAAATTTACTAGAGGGCGCTGTCGACATTAACGGATCTAAAATATGTTACCTTGGGTTCATTTTGTTGTACGTTTCAGATAAGAAATCCACTAGAGGGCGTTGCCTACATTTTTGCAAGACGTAAAAAAAGTTGCTCTACGTGCGTTTCATTTCACGTTTCAGATGACAAATACACTAGAGGGCGCTGTCGACATTTTAGCGAATCTGAAACACATTACCTTGGGTGCGTTTTGTTGTACATTTCTGATGAGAAATTCACTAGAGGGTGCTGTCGACATTTTTGCTAAACGTAAAATAAGTTGCTCTACGTGCGTTTCATTTCATGTTTCAGATGACAAATACACTAGAGGGCGCTGTTGACATTTAAGAATATCTAAAATACGTTACTTAGGCTGTTTTGTTGTACGTTTCAGGGGACAAATTTACTAGAGGGCGCTGTCGACATTAACGGATCTAAAATATGTTACCTAGGGTTAATTTTGTTGTACGTTTCAGATAAGAAATCCACTAGAGGGCGCTGCCTACATTTTTGCAAGACGTAAAATAAGTTGCTCTACGTGCGTTTCATTTTACGTTTCAGATGTCAAATCCACAAGAGGGCGCTGTTGACATTTTAGCATATCTGAAATACGTTACTTAGAGTTCATTTTGTTTGATTTCAGATGACAAATCCACTAAAGGGCGCTGCCTACGTTTTTGCAAAATGGAAAATAATTTGCTCTATGTGCGTTTCATTACGCGTTTCAGATGACAAATACACTAGAGGGCGCTATCTACATTTTAGTGAATTTGAAATACGTAACTTAGGTTTCATTTTGGGTATGTTTTAGATGACAAATACACTAGAGGGCGCTGTCTACATTTTAGCGAATCTAAAAAACGTTACTTAGGTTCATTTTGTTTTAAATTCATAATTAAAAAATAATCATTTTAAGTTAATTATAAGGCCATGCAGTGGCGCAGTAGGCAGTGTATAAGTGTGAATGAGTGTGTATGAATGTTTCCCAGAGGAGGTTGCAGCTGGAAGGGCATCCGCTCCCTAAAACATGCTGGATAAGTTGGCGGTTCATTCCGCTGTGGCGACCCCGAAGTAATAAAGGGAAAATATAATAAAGCCGACAAGAAAATGAATGAATGAAGTTAATTATATCGGAAGAAAGATTGTTATAGCAACACTCAACACAACAAAATTGCGTATATTCCCAGTATCGTGCAGCACTAAATGAATGTTCTGGCACTGCAGCTCATTATAAAGCTTAATGTTTGCGAGTGTGTGTGACAGCACGACTGACCTTCACACAGCAGCTGGAGGTCACAGTGTTTCCCAAAAGCAGAGAATGGCTGTAATCAGCAGTGATTTTCAGCTCAGATCCCCCTCGGGCTCAAACACTAAAGCACATCACATTAACACACGAGACCCGCACCCATAAAGGCCAGAGCCAATCAATGAGCTCAGTCAGAACCTGAAGCTGGGACATCCTGAAGCCTGAGTCCTCCCATTCACAGACTAAACCAACTCCAAACACGACATTTATAAGACTGAACTACACTGTCAACAATATCTGTTAATCAACAGTTACCATATTTTCCAGTTCCCGTGTTTCCGTATTTTGTGATTCACAAGTGTTTATTTACAGCTGTGAATTGCATTATGGGATGTTGATGTCTGCTCTATCCACTTTTGATGTTCAAAATTCAACAATATAGCACTGCAAACTCACCGGCCACTTTATTAGGTACACCTGGCCAGCTGCTTCAGCCAATCACGCGGCAGCAGTTCAAACTGAGCATCAGAATGGGGAAGAAAGGGGATTTAAGTGATTTTGAACATGGCATGGTTGTTGCTGCCAGATGGGCTACTCTAAATATTTCAGAAACTGTTGATCTACTGGGATTTTCACGCACAACCATCTCTAGGGTTTACAGAGAATGCTCCGACAAAGAGGAAATATCCAGCGAGCGACAGTTCTGTGGGCGCAAATGCCTTGTTGATGAGGCCAGAGGTCAGAGGAGAATGGCCAGACTGGTTCCAGCTGATAGAAAGGCAACAGTAACTCAAATAAGCACTCGTTACAACCGAGCTCTGCAGAAGAGCATCTCTGAACACACAACACGGCCAACCTTGAGGCGGATGGGCTACAGCAGCAGAAGACCACACCGGGTGCCGCTCCTGTCAGCTAAGAACAGGAAACTGAGGCTACAATTCAAAATAATTGAAATACGTAACGGTTCATTTGGTGCACGTTTTAGATGACAATTCTACTAGAGGGCGCTGTCTGCGCATTAGCGAATCTGAAATACGTAACAGGGTTCATTTTGTGTACATTTTAGATGACAATTCTACTAGAGGGCGCTGTCTGCGCATTAGCGAATCTGAAATACGTAACAGGGTTCATTTTGTGTACATTTTAGATGACAATTCTACTAGAGGGCGCTGTCTACGTTTTAGCGATTGGAAATACGTAACAGAGTTTATTTTTGGTACGTTTTAGTTGACAAATCTACTAAAGGGTGCTGTCTACGTTTAAGCGATTGTAAATAATTAAGAGTTTATTTTGTGTTCGTTTTAAATGGCAAATCTACTAGAGGGCGCTGTCTGCGCTTTAGCGAATCTGAAATACGTAACAGAGTTTATTTTTGGTACGTTTTAGATGATAAATCTACTAAAGGGTGCTGTCTACGTTTTAGCGAATCTGAAATGCGTAACGGTTCATTTTGTGAACGTTTTAGATGACAAATCTATAAATCTTCTAATGGGTTTTTTAGGGGGACAACTTAACTGATTTATGTTCAATTCACTTAAATTAGTTAAAAAAACGATTAACTCAACTTAATTGGACGACATGAAGCAATTGTGTCCACTCCGGCATATTTTGCAGTGTTTTTCCTGCGATCACACACACAGCAGCCCAAATGCTCTTTGCATCACACTCGCGAGCGCACATCATGCCAGTGGCGTGTACTTTGGCACGTAAACACCTCTTCTGCTGTCCTTTGAGAGGTGCAGATCAAAGAAACGCGTTTGCAGCATCTCACAGATAATGAACAACAACAAATGCAGACGGCTTTGCATAATAAACGCTGTGCTGGAGAAGCAGCCGGGTCAGAGGTCAGACGTTTAGATAGAAAAACTCCAGCATTTGCAAGACAAATCCCAGCCGCTCTTCTGGCGGACGCTGTGTTTCACGAGGAAGTGTTTCAGAAATCATCATGCAGAGATATGCAAAACCCGCAGGACACGCTGGCCTGCTCTACTTTACAGAAATGAACACAGGTTGGACTGGAGCGTTATTTTATCATCGTTATTTGAGGTAGAGCGGCACCGTACGGCGAGGAGTTACTTACTTCGCAATATTTTATTTTACTGTGATCTATACAGTTACCCCTCCTGAATATATTCACCCCAATCTCTGCTGAATTTTTCAGCACATTTCTAAACAAAACAGTTTTAGTAAGTCATTTCTAATAACTGATTTCTTTTCTCTTTTCCATGATGGGATCACATAATATTTGACTAGATATTTCACTAGTGTTCAGCTTAAAGTGACATGTAAAGGCTTCACTAGGGTAATTAGGGTAAAGTTAGGGTAATTAGGCAAGTCATTGTATAACAGTGGTTTATTCTGGAGACAATCCAACACTAATATCATTTAAGGGGGCTGGTAATATTGAGCTTAAAATGGCTTCTAAACAATTAAAAACTGCTTTTATTCTAGCCGAAATAAAATAAATAACACTTTTTCCAAAAGAACAAATATTACAGGAAATACTGTGAAAAACTCCCGAATCTGTTCAACACCATTTGGGAAATATTTGAAAATGAAAAACAAATTAGGAAAGGTAAGTGCTTTATGGTTTCCAGCAGAGTCCAACATGTACAGAAATTGAATAATTAAATGTAAAATAACACTGTACAGTCTTCATTATAATAATAATTTACTAAAAAACTGTTTATTAAACTTACAAATGTACATTTTACTTGTGGCCGAACGCTTTAAACTCGCTTGAAATGCTTTTAAAACACAAGGAAATGATAACGTTTCACTCTGTTATGGTTATTCTGTGACTCCACAAATCTCAACATTGTACCTCCTGATCTGTGACTATTGCGGACCCATATGTTGCGATATCGATGCTATATGTTGTGCCGCCCTTATTGAATGGCTGTTGCAAGTTTTGTTTCTCCAAATCTCGGATTCAGCAAATCTCAGAGCTGCTCTACTGGTCTCAGATCTGCTGACGGTCCACGTGTTTGAGTTTGGTAACTCATTCGCTGGGTTTCCAGCAGCCGGTGTTCATGCACAATTAAAGCATCGCATTGGAAATCAAATCAAGATCAAATTTAAACTCAATTTTTAGCATTCAGACACACAAAAATGCACATTTGTAACTTCAGTTGGTAGTTTTCCTTCAGCTTAGTCTCAGACTTAGGTCGCCACAGCGGAATGACCTGCCAAATATTCTGACGATCAAGTCAGTGTGCTGATCAGCTAATGTATATGCTCATAAAAATATATTATTTGCTAATTAAATAACAACTGCGGCTCAATTCGAAGGCTGCGGCTGTCCCCTGGAGGTCACATTTTCAGCCTTGAAATAAATCCACTGTTTTCCACTAACTGGCAACCCAGAGTGCTGGAATAAAACTGGGTAAACTGGCAGTGGGCTGGTTATAGAGAGCAAAACAGACAGACATTCCCAACACACATTCACAAAGCAGAATAACTGACTTCAGCATTGTGTTTCAGTGTCCACTTAGCATGTTTCAGAAATATCAGCGAACATATTACGCTATTATTATGTTTTAGAAGAGTCAAAAACCTGCATACAGCAATTTTAAAATGTGGCATGTTGTTTTTTTACTCTACTTCCAGCACCTCTGATTTCAACCAACAACTCGAGCATTTAAGCAGCACCAAAGTGAAATCTGCCATCCGATTTAGTCCAAAAATAAACAGCCCGTGCAGGGTTTCAGTACACAAGCCTATTTATGACAAGATCAGACATGAAGTTTATATATACCCCAGCCTGCCTGAGCACCTGCTGCCTGCATTATAAGTCACAGTGAAGAAACTTTTCAGTTCAAATTATTCAATTAAATTTAATATTACATTTTTAAATCTACGCATGGGGACTTTAATTTTGTATCTCTGTCATGCTATTATAAACAACCACCTTTAAGATCTGGAATATGCTAAGATCAGGGGGGTATTCCAGAAAGCTGGGTTAACTTATCATCTGCTAAACCCTGAGCTTTCGGTTGATTAACTTAAAACCTGCTTACGGCGAGTATGTCGGTTCCAGAACAGCTGATAAGAGTTAGTTAAATCAACCGTGGGTTAATGCGCGTGCACCTGAAGGCATTTTCAGTAGATCGCCGAATTCACAAGTCGCCATAGAAAGTCACGGGCTGCGTCCGAAACCGCCTACTACTCAGTAGGTGCTGCATTTAAATTTAAACGCACTACTCGGCAGATAGAAAAGTGCATTCTATACAGTATGAACGTGAAAAGTATCAATAGGATTCAACGTACGACATCTGTTATTTTGTCATGGTCACACGACCTACCTGCGTCACTTCCATTAATTAATTCTCTTGCAGGGCATTATGCGATAGCGCAGCGTGCATGGGATGCGCACTCCAGAATCTTGCCGGAAGTAGAAAGTCATTCGGGTATTTCTCGCATACTGATTTTCCAATTCTATGAATTCGGACAAACTACTCGGCTCGCTGATTTTAGCGTACTGTATAGTATGGAAGTATGCGGTTTCGGACGCAGTCACGGTAAGGAAAAAGGTCAACGCACTTTACAGAAGCAGAGCTGGAGGTTTTAATGCTGGTGTATGAGGAATTAAGGCAGATTATAAAGAAAAAGCAATACTCATCTGCATCAATGAAGGAAGAAATATCAGATAAAAAAAATAACAAGAGAAAATTCGTTAAATTACACATGCTTCCCTCCCTTTTATTGCAATCAAAAAAATTAAATGTAACTTTAACATCCTTTTTGAGTATGTTGTGTAACTAGGGATGCAACGATTATAGATTTTGATTGTACAATTATAATCTGAGAAATAATCACGGTTATCATGATAATTATGCATTCATTCGATGGATTTGCTCTTCAGTGTTTGAACTCTCAGTAATGATTTTAAATCACACTGAACTGAGCTAAACTGAACTGAACTTAAACACTAAAAACTGAACCACACTGATCCAGTTACTGTGACCATTTATGTGAAGCTGCTTTGACACAATCTACATTGTAAAAGCGCTGTACAAATAAAGCTGAATTGAATTGAATTGATTTTTTTAAACATCACTAGTTTAGAAAATCACATGAAAACTCCTCATATTTTACAGTGTTATTATTGCTGCTCAGTAACCACTTAATACAGCACAGAATAATATTAAAAACAAACAATAGTCAATTTCTCTCTTTGTGCTAAAAAATAAGTAACATTTTTGACATTAAAACAATTTTACACTGTAAATAAATGACAGAACAATCAATAAATAAATTAAAAGTAGTATTTGTCTAAATGCAGGGCTTGAAATTAACTTTTTTTACTTGGCAGCACCGGTGCAAACTCATGCGAACTCACAAATAACAACTGACTCAGCCAGGACTCGAACCAGTGACCTTCTTGTTGTGCTAACCACTGAGCCATTCATTCATTCATTCGTTTTCTTGTCGGCTTAGTCCCTTTATTAATCTGGGGTCGCCACAGTGGAATGAACCGCCAATTTATCCAGCAAGTTTTTACGCAGCGGATGCCCTTCCAGCTGCAACCCATCTCTGGGAAACATCCACACACACGCAAATTCAGACAGACATTCATACACTACGGACAATTTAGTCTACCCAATTCACCTGTACCGCATGTGTTTGGACTGTGGGGGAAACCGGAGCACCCGGAGGAAACACACGCGAACACAGGGAGAACATGCAAACTCCACACAGAAACACCAACTGAGCCAAGGCTCGAACCAGCGACCTTCCTGCTGTGAGGCGACAGCACTACCTACTGCGCCACTGCTTCACCCACCACTGAGCCACTGCTTGGTAAAAACCTGTGGTTCCTAATACAAGTGCTTTATAAATAAACTGTCCTGAATTTGGGATTAAAGCACGGTATATTCCAGTGCGTGTGTGAAGATTTTACTCTGTGCTATTGATCACATGAGCAACATGACATGAATGCAGCTGTGTGTGTTTTTAAAGATTCAGATGTGTTGTTGTTGTTAATGAATAATACTATGATCTGTTAGGTGTTAAATCTCACACACTCACACCACTGACTGCAGGACGGTGCATTAATAAATACAAGAAGGAAAGAGAAAAGTCTGGGATGGATTGAACAGTCACAGGAAGCGGCTCCGCAGAGATCCTTCCTTAAGAGGAAACACTTCTGGAAAATAAAATGCCTCTGGACACACACACACACACACACACACACAAATATATACATATACACACACATACTGTGCATTGCACACTTATAGACATTCACACACAGATATACACACAAAAACACATAGACACATACACACACACAAACACATATACACAAACACACATATACATCTATATATACATACACACACAAATAGAGACAGGTATACACACACACATACAGACATGCACACACACACACATATATACAAACACACACACGTACTGTAGATAGCACATATTTAGACATACACACAGATATACAGACACACAAGCACATACAAACACGTATACAGACACACAAACACACACATATACATCTATACATACATACCCACACACAGACACAGACACACACACACATATACAGTTCATACACAGACATATTTACACTAATATACACACATATTTACAGTACACACACACACACACACTTGCAAACACATGTACACACACACACAAACAAATACTGTACATAGCACACATAAAGACATACACACAGATATACAAACAAATACACACATATACACACACACACCTATAGAAACATTTACACATGCATAACACACATATAGACACATATACAGGCCCGCAAACACATATACAGACACACATACATACATACATACACATTTGCACATGTATACACTCACATGTGTACAAACACACACATGCACACACGTTTACACACTCACACATATACACACAAATACATACACACATGTACACAAACACACACATATACAAGCATCCATGTACACACATATATACATGCACACACAAATATACACATATACAATGCGCACACACACACACACATATACATACACATATACACACACATATATACAGTGCATATACCCACATATATCTACACATGTACACACACATACACATATACACAAACACACACACACACACACACACACACACATGTATATATAGATACACATATACACACACATATATACTTGCGCACACAAATATACACATATACAGTACGCGCACACACACGCACACACACACACATATTTAGACACATATATTACATACATACACATATACACACACGTGTGTAATAATCAAGAAACGTTGCTGCCGTAGCAGGAGCAATAATATTACGCAGCGCTGTTAGCTAGTTACCCGCAGCAGCCGGGGGCTATTTTCAGGCACAATATCAGAGTAATGTCATTTGTAGAAATCAACAAAACTATGATCTCAATGATGCCCTGTGGTGCTCGTGGGTGATTCTCCATTTGCGGAGGAGTGAACCTGTGCTCTCCTTCCTGATTAAGAGAGAACGAGCAGGAGAAAGAACAGATGAAACGAAAGAAGGTGGAGGGATAAAGGAAGTAACGATGTCTCCCTGAAGGAAATGACACACTTCATCTGCCTTCTTGGTTGATAAATGAACAAGATTTTATTTGGAGTGAAATACCTAAAAATATAATGAGATCAATAATCTCTCAGGAGAAATTTCCAATACAAAAGCTAGAAATAATGAGTCTTTTCTGTATTCCAAGAGCTCTATTATTGAATTAAGAGCTGTGTTTCTTGCAACCCAGGCTCATTCTGAAAATGTAGTCCCGTGGACGTTTCTGTAGACAATGAAAAACATCCCGGGAGGTACGTATTTCGGCAGTTTTTGCTTTTGCGAATCCTTGTGCACTTTTTCGCATCTCGAACGTCACTCGGGGGCGCGCTGTTCTCTCGTAAAGCCACCGGAGGCCGCTGTTGCATGACCATCTGTCTGACTGAATGATTGACTGGGTGACCGGCCAATCGGCCACATTGCTAAACACTGCATGTAAAACAGTGTAAAGACTTGTGCGGCTGCCTTTGCTTCTCTACTCAACTTAAAAATATGATTGGCAGAATTGTAGAACTGATGGGTTAAGATCGTCAAGGGGGTCGAATCGAGACCGCGATCCTTTTTCGATGAATCCTGTAGTTCTATGTTGTATGGTAAGTGAAAATAGCAACCCAGGCTCATTCTGAAAACGTAGTCCCGTGGACGTTTCTGGAGACCGCAAAATACGTCCCGGGAGGTACGTTATTGTGCAGTTTTTGCTTTAGCGAATCCTTGAGTGCTTTTTCGCATCTCAAATGTCTCTCGCGAGCAGGGCCGGCGCGTCCATAGAGGCGACCTAGGGCGGCAGTATAGGGAGGGCGCTTTCGCGACACCTCCCTTACCACCCGCGTCCTCAGTTATGTCCGCGACACCTCCCTCACCACCCGCGTCCTCAGTTATGTCCGCGACACCTCCCTCACCCCCCGCGTCCTCAGTTATGTCCGCGACACCTCCCTCACCACCCGCGACCTCAGTTATGTCCGCGACACCTCCCACACCACCCGCGTCCTCAGTTATGTCCGCGACACCTCCCTCACCCCCCGCGTCCTCAGTTATGTCCGCGACACCTCCCTCACCCCCCGCGTCCTCAGTTATGTCCGCGACACCTCCCTCACCACCCGCGTCCTCAGTTATGTCCGCGACACCTCCCACACCACCCGCGTCCTCCGTTATGTCCGCGACACCTCCCTCACCCCCCGCGTCCTCAGTTATGTTCGCGACACCTCCCTCACCCCCCGCGTCCTCAGTTATGCCCGCGACACCTCCCTCACCCCCTGCGTCCTCAGTTATGTCCGTGACACCTCCCTCACCCCCCGCGTCCTCAGTTATGTCCGCGACATCTCCCTCACCCCCCGCGTCCTCAGTTATGTCCGCGACACCTCCCTCACCACCCGCGTCTTTAGTTATGTCCGCGACATCTCCCTCACCACCCGCGTCCTCAGTTATGTCCGCGACACCTCCCTCACCACCCGCGTCCTCAGTTATGTCCGCGACACCTACCTCACCACCCGTGTCCTCAGTTATATTCGCGCATAGGGCGACAGAAAAAAGGTCTGCGACACCACTTCATTTTCATAACCGGTCACTTTCGTTTTGACATTGGGATTGAGGGCGGCGTGATAGTCCTCTGCCAAGAGCGGCAGTTCAGCTTGATCCAGCCCTCCTCGCGAGTGCTGTTCGTGCCCACGTTGTTCTCCAGTTCTCGCCACTGGAGGCCGCTGTCGAGTGACCTGCTGTCTGTCTGACTGACTGAATGATCGACTGGGTGACCGGCCAATCGGCCACGTTGCTAAACAATGCATGTAAAACTGTGTAAAGACTTGTGCGGCTGCCTTTGCTTCTCTCCTGAACTTGAAAATATGATTGACAGAATTGTAGAATTGATGGATTAAGATTGTCGAGGGGTCGAATCGAGATCCTTATTCGATTAATCCTGTAGTTCTATGTTGTATAGTAAGTGAAAAAAGCAACCCAGGCTCATTCTGAAAACGTAGTCCCGTGGACGTTTCTGGAGACCGTGTAATACGTCCCGGGAGGTAAGTATTCGTGTAGTTTTTGTTTTCATGCGCTTTTTCGCATCTCGAACGTCTCGCAAACGGCGTTCGCACTTGCGCTGTTCTCGCGTAAAGCCACCGGAGGCCGCTCTCGAATGGCCGTCTGTCTGACTGACTGAATGATTGACTGGGCGACCGGGCAATTGGCCACATTGCTAAAAAATGCATGTAAAACTGTGTAACTGTGCACACGGATTCGCGAAAACAAACACTGCACAAATACGTACCTCCCGGGACGTATTTCGCAGTCTCCAGAAATGTCCGCCGGACTACATTTTCAGAATGAGCCTATGTTGGAAAAAAGAAGAGGACAGAACCGGCTCTTCTTAAAAGATTTTGAGATGGGTTTTAGTTCAACTGACCCAGCAAGGACTCGAAATAGTGACAGTCTTGCTGTGAGGCGACCTCATGAGAAGCCACCAGGTCGCCCGTCAAAAAAAGTATATTTTTTATAATGTTAAATAGTCTGATGACATCATACAAAGGGAGAATGTCAATCAAAGGGTTTAATTCATCAAGTCTGATTATAAACAGACACAATTAATACACTTTTACCATTAGAGGCTGCTTATATTCACACACTCCTGACACACAACTGGGTTTACACCCCTTAAAAAAGGGATTTCTGCTAAATGGCTCCCCTTAAAATTCAATAAAACAGTAACATTGTGAAATATTTGTACAATTTAAATACATCTTCTGTTTCACTACTGTAAATCTTGCCAAGTATGCTGTATTGAATCACACAGAGCCTTCAAACATGCACATACAGACACAGGAAGAACAAAAGGCGGAAGACAAACCATATAGTTCATTCTGACCACAAGAGCCACAATCTCTGAAGCTTCATGCATGCAGATGTGAAAACATAAGACCCTCTGAATGCAAAGACACACACACACACACACTCCCCCAAACACCCATAACCGCTGTCAGATCAGCAATGGTTAATAATGCTTTCAGATCTTCAGCATGCTTTATTAATCTCAACTAAAGTGTTGTCTTGTATAAATTAAACTGCTGCTCCATCCTGATATCTGATAATTACTCTAGTCATTAAGCTCTTGTAAAGACTTTGCTATTGAAGTTGCTGTCAGAAATAAAGTGAACCCAGGCAAATATTTGCACTCAGGCTATATTTTTACAAAATGTAAAATACATTACACTGGGTACGTTTCATTGCACATTTTTAGATAACAAATGCACAAGAGGGTGCTGTCTAGATTGTTGTGAACCCGAAATACATGACTCCGTGTACATTTCAGTGCAGGTTTCCGATTAAAATCCACTAGAGGGTGCTGTATACATTGGTTTAAACCCGAAATACATTACTCCGTGTACATTTCAGTGCAGGTTTTCGATACAAATCCACTAGAGGGCGCTGTCTACATTGGTTTGAACCCGAAATACATTACTCCGTGTACATTTCAGTACAGGTTTCCCATTCAAATCCACTAAAGGGTGTTGTGTACATTGTTGTGAACCCGAAATACTTGACTTTGTGTACATTTCAGGTTTCCGATTCAAATCCACTAGAGGGCGCTGTGTACATTGTTAACCTAAAATACGTTACTCTGTGTACATTTCAGTGCAGGTTTCCGATTCAAATCCACTAGAGGGCGCTGTCTACATTGTTGTGAACCCAAAATACGTGACTCCATGTACATTTCAGTGCAGGTTTCCGATTCAAATCCACTAGAGGGCGCTGTCTACATTGGTTTGAACCCGAAATACATTACTCCGTGTACATTTCAGTACAGGTTTCCCATTCAAATCCACTAAAGGGTGTTGTGTACATTGTTGTGAACCCGAAATACTTGACTTTGTGTACATTTCAGGTTTCCGATTCAAATCCACTAGAGGGCGCTGTGTACATTGTTAACCTAAAATACGTTACTCTGTGTACATTTCAGTGCAGGTTTCCGATTCAAATCCACTAGAGGGTGATGTCTGCATTTTTGCGAAGAAACTATTAATAATAAAAAGGAAACAAATAATGTCATAACAAATGCTCTTAAGTAAGTAAATATTAATGTAGCCTATGACAGCAAGCATCATTTTTCTTTTAGTCCAATTTCCAATTTCATAATGCAGTTTACTTTACAGTGTGGTTTTCTTCTGATTAACACGAAATATGTTATTTAGATATCTCAAAAGCATTGCATTTCCCTTTTTTACCATGGACAAAGTAAACCCTAAAGCCATTTCTGCTGACATTTACTGAGTGCTTTTAGTGCGTATCAGTGGTCCGCAACAGAAAATGAGCTCTGAACTCATTTCCTCAGGGACTCTTGAGCATCGGAAACCAATGGTTTTCAAGAGCTACAGCGATGCGTGTATTTGCACCACAAGGAACTCTGGGAAAAGGACAACATCATGTACCCTGCCGACATCAGCTGGCGTTTCTTCAGAAATAATGACCCTACGCGGAGTCCCACACCAATTAAGGCCCAATGAGCGAGCATGAATAATTGACATGCTACTGGCTGCATAAACTGATTGGAGCCGCATGTTTAATTACCGCAGCCTGATCTATGCCTGGACGGATTTACGCTCATTTGTCTTTCCAGGGACAAGAGGAAGGAGGGGAAAGAATCTATAAATCGCTCCGAGTTGGGCTTGTCATTTGTAAACCAATATGGCAGACGAGTCTCCTAATGAAGGCTAGGACTAGAAATTAGAGGTGGGAATCACTCATGATACGGTACAGTCACAAAATTGTGCTCGCTGTAATGATTTATCACAATATTACTACATTCTGTGACAGATGATAGAGGGTAAAATAAATCCTCTAGGATATCTGTAAAACTGGAGAGCACGAATTATGTAGATAGAGCTACGTATGGCTGCACTTTAAAACGAACACAACAGGGCGGTGTGTTTCTGTTTCTTTTAGTGCTTACATTTACCTGCATGTGGACGGCTTTTTCTCTTATTTCGTCCAGAGGCTCACTGCTTACGTCAAAGGACTTGAGACGCAGAGAGAAGTTGACTGCGTCAAAAAAAGCAGGTAAAACAAAAAGGTAAAAAATAAACAAGTAAATAACAGTGGGAACGTGGCAAAGATGAAGATGTGGTAAAAAATCAGGTGGCTTTTCTTTTTCTCAATTGTTTTTGAAAACGTTATCGATTGGGTTTAGGTCAGGCAGTCAGTCAGTCTACAGTGCCTTCTGGTGGATTTACGTGAGAACAGCAGGCATTAATGCCACTCTCGGGAGAAATATGAGATCTGAAAAAGCGTACACAGCAGCCTCTGGTGGATTCACGAGAGCAAAGCACACAAAAACATAGCTCCTGGGAGTATTTCATGATCTCCAAAAATGTATATGGGGGTATGTATTCGTAATGAGCCTGGGTAAAAAAAAATCATCCATGAATAACATGATGTCTGTAAAGTTGACATCAAAAAGTAACATTACAAGTGTTAAAGTTCTAGATACCATTTTCCAAAGGATAAATTTAGTACAAATCCATTGAGCAAACACACAAACAAACAAGCAATAGCATTGAAACTAATAACGTTATAAATCAGTGCTTGTTATTGATTACAAAAAGTTATCGAGCTATGCATTCCGTAGAAACGTGTCAATTTAAAACAAAATCGGTCCCAATACTGAGCCCTGAGGAACACCATTATTAATTGTAGAAGGGAGGGAGGATTACAGCATCTCCAGAGAACACTACAAATTTCCTATTTACCAAACAGAATCTCAACTAGGGGTGCATTTCCGACTATCGTTAGCCAATTAAAGTCGAAAGTTCCGTCATTAAAAATAGAGTTCATTGATTTGGCTTTTTTCAAATCGGTTGTTCCAACGAACATTCACAAACTTGCACGCTTGCAACTAGACCTCTAGAGCTGTAGTTAGAAGTATAGGTCCTGGCTGTGTTCTATTCCCTGTTATTCCCCTATGCTCTAGGCCTTTCGAACGTGCCAACACTTAAACTTGTGATGCTTAAAAAAAAAAAACATTGAAGTCATCTCTCTAAGGTGTAATTTGCTTTCTCGACTAAGGTTGATTAAAAGATTTATGCAAAAAAAAAATCATCTGATCAATTTTTACAGCAGTTTAATTCAGTGGATGTTTTCATCCCTAATATTACAAAAGGCTAGTAAATTTGCCCGTATTGTCTCGCTGAGTTTTTAAAAAAAATGTTGATTATTATGTGTTAAAATTAGATTTGTCACCAATAGGGTTGGGCGATGTCGACCGACTTGGCATCGTACGATGTCTAATGTAAAACACTGCGATGCCATCGTCATCATGTGAAAAGTGGGTGGGTTGGGTGTTTGATAGAGTGCACGCGACGTGTTGAGCGAGGAGGGATCCGGGGGTGAGACTTATTTGAAGACCTTCCGGGAGACTTGAGATGTCTGAATTTCGAGTTTAACAACTGTAGTGAGAAACGATCCAGCGGTACATCCTTGATAAACTGTCCGACATGCACTGCTCTCTGGAGCTCAGAGGAGCACATGACAGTGTGTGGCTGTGTCTGTGTGTGTGTGGTCACGTGATGTGCGTTTTCAGTGGATGGAGGGCTGTTAGAAATGCTAGGTAAAACACAGTCAGGATGTTGATCATTTTTGCTCTAAAATGCCATTTGAACACTAAGACGTATCAGTGTAAGCGGGGCCTGAGTGTGTATTTTTCGCGAGCGGGTTTGCGACGGGGCCGGGGCTCAGCATCGGCAATGCCGGCTCAGCATCGTGTTGTCTATTGGCCATCGGCGATGGATGATGGCATCGTCTATCGGCCCAACCCTAGTGCCCAACAATCATTCTACTAGCTGAAACACAGAAAAAATTAAGGCCAAATTAAGACTCAAAAACACCCCATAGTGGATGAAAACGACCCAACACTACACTAATATATTTTAAACCTTAACAATATTTTAAAATTAAAGACAATTACAAATAAGTAAAAGGTGCTAATATGGTTTCTCGGTTGTGTTTTTTATTAGCTTAATATCTATCAATAACAATCAAGACAAGTCCAGGTTTTAAAAGCAAAAGCGGTCCTAATACTGAGCCCGGAGGAACACCAGTATTAATTGTAGTAGGGGAGGGTAAATCATCTCCAACAGACACTACAAATTTCAGATTTACCAGAGATTTTCCTCATTTTTCTTAGTTTATGGTAACAATAGGGTATTATTTAGTACCAATTAAAGAACATAAGGTAAAGTATAGTCCATTATTAAAAAAAACCTGAACCAGCTTTGAACAAACCACTCTTGATTTCCACGCCCAGCCAGTGCGGCATTAATAGAAACTCTTGTATAGTTCAACCACGCTGAATGAAGCAGAGCAGAAGAAGCAAAAAGCTTTGGCATTTCAGTGAATTTCACATTTGCCCTTTTCTCTCAGAAGGCCTGTGGTGTCAAATCTTGAGCTGTGAACCGCCAAAGTCCAGATAAATGAAGGAAACAGTGCTGTTCCTATTAGCAGAGCCATCGAGACACATCTGGGCTTTGCTGATTAATCCAGTCCCACGAGCTCCTCTTAGGCTCTTCCGAGATTCACCTGCCACCAGGTTTGCCTTTAGCAACACAATTATGAACTGTGCTAAGCCTGTCGTCCAAATAACAACAACAGAAAAGTGGAACGCATCCCACTTCTTATTTAATGCCTATGAAATCAAAACTGATGCTAGTTTTTTGATGAACAAGTCATCCGTTTATGTTCATTCATTCATTCATTTTCTTTTCGGCTTAGTCCCTTTATTAATCTGGAGTCACCACAGCGGAATGAACTGCCAACTTATCTAGCATGTGTTTTACGCAGCAGATGCCCTTCCAGCTGCAACCCATCTCTGGGAAACATCCACACACACTCATATACACTCATACACTACGGACAATTTAGCCAACCCAATTCGCCTATAGCGCAAGTGTTTGGACTGTGGGGAAAACCGGAGGAAACCCACGCGAATGCAAGGAGAACATGCAAACTCCACACAGAAACGCCAACTGACCCAGCCGAGGCTTAAACCATGCGACCTTCTTGCTGTGAGGCGACAGCACTACCTACTGCGCCACTGCATCTGTGCATGTTAATAAAAACAAAAATGTTTGCCCTTTAATTGAAATCTGAAAATGCACTTTGATTAGGCCTGTCTGAGGTAATTGGGCGGGGCTAACACACTTAAGCACGCCCCTCCATCTGTCAGTTATGACAACAAAACAGCAATGGTGAGCAGGAGGAGTCTGTTATAGACTGTTTCCACTGACAGGTATAGTACGGTACGGTACAGGTCGGTACGGGTCACCTTTATGAGGCTTGCGTTTCCACTGCCGCAAGGGTAACCTTTAGGTGGATGTGGTGTATGACAGAAAGTTTCAGACGATGTAATTTTTACTCAAGGAAATGTCACAGTAAAGCTGTACGGGTAAAATCCGAAAAGGTGGTCAAAATCAGACGAGGGCTTTTCTTTTTCTGGACGGCTTTTGTAAATCGTTAGTTGGGTTTAGGGAAGTAAGTGTGTGGGCGAGTCAATCTGTAAAATTGGTTGGGTTTAGGGAAGGAGGAAGAGGATGCACTGTAAAAAAAATTGGGAAAAAAGGTCAAATGACCTACGGCTACGACTGCCAATCAAAAACCATAAAATTACGGTAAAATTTCGTAGCTGAAATAAAGTGCAAAATTTAATAAATCTACAGATATTTTCATTAAAATGTTTACAGAAAAGAGATTATTTCCTAGATTATTACGATCAAATCCGTTCAGTAAAGTTACACAATAAGAGTTGTACAGAGAAACACTGTTATTTTACAGAATTTTCCTAGATTATTATGATCGAACACCATCAATAAACTGACTGCACTAAACATTCAAGAGAAAGCAGTGTTTTTTAAAAGAATTTTCCCTAAATCATTACGATTAAACAGCTTTAATAAAATGTCAAGACACATGCTCATGCTCGTAATTTAACAGTTTTATTTTGGATCAAAAAAGTCTGGAAAAAACAAAAACGAGATTCAACTGATTACAATGTTCACGACTTTAACATTACAGCTGTTCCATTTGACTGAACAGTATTCATGTAAAACATGTAGAGGTTTGAGTTATATGGAATGATTCAGTCACAGATCTTAAATGAAATGGAAGTGTGACGTGAAGGCGACGCTGACAAAGTGCAGATCCAAATGCAGGATTATTACACAGAGATGGTCGGGCAACAGTCAACACAGGGGCGAACAGATGCAGGGAATCCAGAGTCATGCTCAAATAACAGGCAAATGGTGAGTCCTGGCAGCAGACCACGTAAACAATTAAACAATTAACAAACAAAGCAAAGCAAACAAAGAGAGACGCGTCATAATGTTCACAACAGTACAACAAGAATAAGCAGTTGATGAGTGCGTCTGTGCTGCTTTTAAAGTCTGTGTAATCAGTTCATAACGATCCTCCGACTGTGTGTGTGTGTGTGTGTGTGTGTGTGTGTGTGTGTGTGTGTGTGTGTGTGTGTGTGTGTGTGTGTGTGTGTGTCAGTGGAATCCGGAACAGGTGCATGTGGGCGGATCTTATCTATTTTATTTATTGACAGATTTGATGGTAATAATGTAGGAAAAGTCTGTAAAATAACAGTGTTTATCTGTAAACATTAATGAAAACATCAGTAGATTTATTATTTTTGCACTTTACTTCAACAAAGAAGTTTACTGTAATTTAATGGTTGTTGTTTGGCAGCCATTGCCAGTCATTTGATCTTTTTTTAAGATTTTTTTTTTTTTTTCAGAGCAAGTAATTACAATTTATTACTTTAATTTTACATAATTTTAAATGTACTTAAAAAAAAACAGTGTGTAAATAATACGGCAATTTCATTGTGTAAAACAGGAAAATTGCTGTAATTTGTCATTAATTATATAGTACATAAAATAACAGTCAAGCTTTTAATTTACAGATACTGTTTGTATATTTTACGGAGTTTTGAAAATATTTTAAAATAACAGTAAAAATGCTGTATAAATAATACTGTAATTTCCCTGTAAAAAAAACAAAAAATGTCGGTAATTTGTCTTTAATGATAAAGCACCTAAAATGAAAGTCAAACTGTTAATTTAAAGAGATTGTTTGTCATTTTACTAAGTTTTGAATATAATTTGAAATGATACAAAAAATTACTGTAAAAAATGTAGAGATATTTACTGTGATATTAGGGTTTTTTTTACAGTGTGGGTCAGTCGATTGGCCGGTCGCCCAAATGACAACTGGCTCAGCAGGACCACAGCGCTAACCACTGAGCCACCACAAAGGAGACTGTTTAATTTAAAATATGCTTTAGGTGAACAATGTTTAAGATTATTATTATGATTTAACATGATTTCTCCTTTCTGTTGTTTAGTTATTGATTAAGCATGCATCAAAACAGATCTATCCATATTTAAACGCTACATGTTTCAACATTCAGACAAAGCACAAGAGAAAACAGAACAACGGCTGGATAATTAAAGCAGGGATGATGAGTTCCCTTGAAAACAAGCGAGCAAACGTCATTTTAATACATGCTAAGAGGGTGTTTACCTCGTGGAAGTGCATGTTAATCTGATCCACACTCTCAGAAATCAAAAACACGTCAATCTGATCAGCAACACCCTCGCCATTAATCTTCCTCTCACATATGGCCGGATCTGCTTTCACAGAAACACAGCGTTATAATCATGTAATGCCACATTTATAACTGTTCAAACCAAGCAGAAACCTCCCGCTCTCCCTCTGGAAGCAAATACGGAGGTAACTGAAACTGCAACTCATGGAAATTCTGCTAGTCCTGGCTCCACAATTTCTATTGAGCCCACTGATATAATGGCCAACTCTACAACAGAATAAAGGTGTTTACAGCCTGGTACAAAGAACGATTTTGGCTCAAATAGCTAATATTACCCTTCATGACAACTGTGAGGGGGGTGAATTATTTATAACTCATCCGTTTCCTTTATGTTAGGTTATATTAAGTCTGCATAATTAAGGGCGTGGCCACTTGAGTGACAGCAAGGTATCGCTGGTCATCACTTCACCTCAGCTGATTCCGGCTGATTAGCTGCTGAACTCGGCATATACATCCTATTTTTGCGTTTTTTAAGTGGCTTTACAGAGTCAGTCGCCTTTTGGAATTATTTTCTACAATTATCAGATGATATGGCATACTGCATGCACTTAAGTTTGTTCACAAAACAATCACAAGGCCTCCATTTCCCTGGTGAGTGAAATTATATACTTATATACCATCTCTATGAATGTATTTGCTTTATTTAAGATCATTTATAATGATCTATAGAGCTGTAATGCACTCCAGAGTCTGCCAGATTGATTAGCTGTAGGCTCTAGATCAGTCATACACTGTTACGCTGGAGTTCATCAATAGTCTTGCATTTACTAACACAGGCTATATCTGAAGTGTTTGGAAGTGATTCACAGTCTTCTACCTGAAGGAAAAACGTTATAAGAGCAATGTTTAGCAGCTTACAGCAGTGTTTTTAAAAGTCTAAACACTTTATTTATACAGTATACAGCCAAGCACATGTGGTCAGAACACAAACCAGTCGCAGGTAATGAAGTATTAAGCGTTTCTCCCAAAGAAAAGCACATCTAAGCAAAATGCTAGCAGGCGTCTGCTCACGCTCCGCCTCTTTGCCCTTATTTGGTATCCCCTGGTTGATGTAATGAGGTGCGAACAAAATGGTGATGGTTGGCCACGCCTACTGGTAGCTTCTTTTAGGTTGTTCAGAATTTACAAATTTAGATATTTTGTGATTCATATTTTTGCTATTATTATTATTATTTATGTTTTTATTTTCATTATGAGACCTTAAGCTTTCCTCCAACTTTTCATGTAGGAAAGTTTGAAAAAATGTAACTTTTATTGACATTTTTAATTGTTTAAAGTGATATATTGTTTGGGTTGGTGCTTTAGATTATGATGCAATAGCACTGTAATAAGCTGCCAGTATATTCTCAGTAAGTTCTTCTCAGGTCTCTACACTGGCTCTCAGTTACATTCGGAATAGAGTTTAACGTATTATTACTGCTCTATAAACCTTTTTCATGGCTGCTGCATGGAGGGCGCCATAGCGACCAGCTTCTTCCTGTAGAATGCTAAAAACTTCCGTGTACAGCGTGTACAACTGGTCATTTGCGCTCCGAAAATGGGTTTCAATTACGTTTTTAATGGATAACAGAGTGTTTTTGTGACACACAACTTAGAAATGTGTCTGTTAAAGCCGTTATGATCTGTCACATGTGGTTCAAGCGCGTCAGAAATACGAGAAAAACGTTCTCCTAGTTCACGTGTCTGCCGTCAGAAATACAGTGTGTGTGTGCGTTCCCCGCCTGTCAGCTGTTAGCTCAGCGGCTCTTTAACACACACACACACACACACACACACACACACACACACACACACACACACACACACAGAGAGAGAGAGAGAGAGAGCAAACCAGAGTTGGCATGAAACTTAACAAGTATAAAAGTCGTGCAATTTACAAAAATGAGCAATAAAAGTCTGTTATTGATCCTCTGCTGCTGATTTGCTGTTCATTCTAATCGCGAGCCGTTTGTGTTTTATTTCGTGTGTTGTTTTCACCACGGTTTGTGTTTTTCTGTGTTTTCGAAATGACACTCGCCTATATTTTCACTTTGTCACAGTTATTAAATCAGTGTGTCAGTGGCGCAGTACAGGCTACGTGTGTGTGTCAAACATTTTGGTGAACTACATTAGTTTGGGCTGGTTATATATTTGAAATAAAGAGAAAATGTTGACTTTAGCGATGACGAGGCTTCATTTAAACTGCAGAAGATGCCGTCTGACAGCGAGGGGAAAACGCCTCACAGCAGCTGTTTTCCATCCTATTAGATGGCATTTCTGTAAATGATCAGTCCAGGAGATGCTGCTGATGGACAACAGTATTAGTTCAAAGAGGATAAAAGCAGGTAAAATAGATTAAAACTATCGTGTCAAAGCTGTCCAAATGTGACTGTTTACACGCATCAGCTGCCGACCGGAAGTTCTTCGCATTCTCCTTGCGCATACACGCAAAGCATCATGGGTAATTTTGCGTTCCAAGAAAAAGGTCTATAATTCGACCTGCGTCTGGAATCAGCTTCCAGAAATGATCAGATGTGCTCCAACATTAGGCACATTCAAAAGACTGGCCTTTACTGAATGAGCACTTTGCTGCGTCGCACAAATAGCATTAACACAGTATGTCTTTCTTTTGCTTTTTATTCTTTTATAACCCGTTTTAACACAATTTAATCTGTTTTCATCTGTTTTAATCACTTTATTTTCTGGTTTGTTTTATTCTTGTTTATGTAAATCGCTTTAAATTACCACTGTGTATGAAACGAGCTATATAAATAAACCTTGCCTTGCCTAGATTACAGACTTAATTCTCCATATATTATTTATTATACAATAGTGTTTCAAACCACTAAAGTATTAGGCTAGTAATAAAATGCACAGCTGAGTTTATCATCATCAAACATTCAACCGAGCAGAGATCAACATCCCACGATACATTTCAAAACCGTAATTATTTTGCATTTAATTATTCAACTACTGCACATCTGAATGCATTTCGACTTCCTCTGAAAACACTAAGATGTTTATTTCATTTTTATTTTATTCGTCTCTATTGAAAGTATCTGCTTGCAGACTGTTTATTATACTAATGCGCTCCCCTACAGAATCATCCCAATCAATCTAAAACTACTCTGTAAAACCCAACAGTCACCTTTATCAAATGAAATGAGTGCAGTTAACTCAAAATCAGCTGAGGGTTCATTCTACTCATTTGAAAAGAGTTTTGAACTCGGTGTTGAAGGTAATGAGTTAATGAAATACCTCATTAATTCAACTTAAATGGAGTAAGTTCACAGTACTCATATAGATTAGTTTTTGAACTGAAATGGTTTGTTGCAATTGGTTTCCTCAAGCGGTTTGAGCTGCCTTAACTTATTGAGTTTACAGTACTCATTTGGTTTAAGTTCTCTTCATTTATTGAGTTTTACTGTGCTTAATTTGCTTCGTTCACTCAAATAGATTAAGTTCACAGTATTGATTAGAGTTAGTTTTTGAACTGAAATGGTTTGTTGCAATCGGCTTCCTCAAATGGTTTGAGTAACCTTAACTTTTTAGGGTTTTCACTGTATGAATTCTTTCCAAACTATTATTAAACTGACACTGTGTAAAAAAAACGCGTATTTGAGTTGGGACAACATGAAGGAATTAAGTTCACTTATTATTATTTTTTACAAATTTAAGTGGGTTGAACATGAAACAATTATGATGTCTAAACAATCTCCAGAATTATATTGTTTCAGCTCATTTTAAATCAGTAGCTTGAACAAACAGCAAACATAATTTTTTGAGTGCATCTAGTGAAATGATATTTGTATCGCAATGTATATCGCAGAATTAAAAATATCGCAATATTAGATTTTTACAATATCCCGCAGCCCTACTCTGTAAATCATAAAATTCATTCATTCAATTTTTTCAGCTTAATCCCTTTATTAATCAGGGGTTGCCACAAAGTAATGAACCGCCAACTTATCCAGCATATGTTTCTACACACCGGATGCCCTTCCAGCTGCAACCCAACACTGGGAAACACACATACACTCTCATTCACACAATTTAGTTTATTCCATTCCTCTATAGTGCTTGTGTTTGGACTGTGGGGGAAACCGGAGCACCCGGAGGAAACCCACACGAACACATGCAGAACATGCAAACTCCACACAGAAACGCCAACTGACACAGCCAGGACTCGAACCGACGACCTTCTTTCTGCGAGGCGACAGCGATACCCACTGCGCCGCCTCATTAAATACAGTAACTGTTAATTAACAGATATATTTACAGTGTGTAGGCTGTGTAATATGTAGGCCGGTGTTATATACATGTTATATATAGCATGTTACACATAGAAGATTTGCATTAAATTGACTATGGCGAATGCAAAACACTTCCATGCAGTTAACAAGACATCCCTAATCTTCATTCTGAAACCAAAACAATCATAAGCATTTGCAAAGTTGCAATTAAATGATCTGTAATGCAATGCAATGAGGTAAACACGACAGACATATAGAGAAAACAATAAATGGAGCACCCCGAATTTGTTTTTGCTGATCCCACAAGACAGTTTCCAGGTCAACTAAAGTCCGATCCAAACCCGATGTCCTATGTGTGTGTGTGTGTGTGTGTGTGTTTGCAATGCTTTTCAACTTCAGTGGGTGTGTTTATATACATATGACACCAAAAAAACATGAGATTATCATAATCAAACCAAACGCATTCCTGTGTAAACACACACACACACACACACAGTCCGCCGTTATGTTTGCACATGACGCGTTTCAGCATCACAACATTACATGAATCGTGTGACCAAAACATCCACAGTAATGTTTTTTTTCTGTCACTTGTGTCCACCAGTGTCCATCAAACAATGTATGTTTCATATTAGTAGAGCACTGCACGCATAGATCAATGTTGACCTCTTTAACCATATAACACGCGCGAGTTAAAGCCATGCACGGCGCAGTTTCTGAGCTCTGTTATTTACACACACATGAACAATAGCAGTCATCGCTTCATACCTCGGCACGCAGCTTGGAGATGAGCGGTCAATCTCCCACGTTGCGAATAAATTCATGGGCACGGGCATGATGGGAGCCGATCCCGGGGCTCCGGCCATGGCTGGTCCTCCCGCGGGCGCGGCGGCGGCGGCTGCGGGAGCGGGTGCACCGCCGCCCGGGCTCAGGAAGGCGGCCCGGACCCCTCCTCTCTCCACAGCCGCGGCCATCATCTGGCTCTGAGCAGGACTGGACCTCTGTGTTCACGCAGTGGGTCCGGACGGATTTCGGCTGCCTCTCATTTCTCACATACCCAGATTTGCGATGGTCAGAAGGCGGAGCTTCGGAGGAGAATGTGGAGCAGATGCGGCGCTGCGCTCGGCCGAGAGAGGGCGCTAAATCACGGGCACTCTTTTGGTTCAGTTCAGTTCAGTAGGCCACTGGCGCTCCACATCCTCTCCACAATGATTCTGTTCAACCGATTCGCGAACATACATGAGCAGTTTTAACAGTTAAACGTAATATTGGATGTATGAGTACAGATGTAAAATAGGAAAATAATACAAAAAATGACAAATTATTATACCACAGTTTAGTTAACTTGCGTCCCCTGTCAATCATATCGATACATCCACATTTCTTTCATATTTAATTACCTAAGCTACTAAATAAGTTACCTTATTTTAGAGAAGCAGCAGCAGGATAATGTTAATCTCGCATTCGCGAGTCATTTATGCAAATAATCGCCTCAGGTCTTGTCCAAACATATTCTGATATAAGTTCACATTGTTGTTATAGATTAAATATAACACGGAAATGCGGTTTAAACATGTTCCAGTTTGCTAGATGATAATTAATAGCCATTCAACAACAACTTTACCGAAGCCTCTATACTTGACGGTTGGTCTAGCGCGTCCGCCATGTTTGTAGTTTGTTTACACTTTTTACCCAAGCTTGTAGTTCTAAACAAATTCACGTCCAACGTGCACTTTGTGAGCAATGTTAGCGGTTAGAGTAGGGACGCTTCTACACCTTTGGCATACTCTTTTCCATATGGTTTGGGACATACTAATTATATTTTGGAAGACTATTGAGCAATTCCAGCGTTATGGACGTGACATCAATAACTCAAATTCACAGAGAAAGTATATTGAAACATCTGTTTATATTTTCCAAATATAACTAACCATGGAGTTATGTGGGCAGAAATATCAATCTATAAACATGTTTTACACTTTACATGAGGAAAATAAGCATGCGTTCTGGATGTGACCAAAAAGTCTGCAAGTTTACAGCACATAGAATTTCTGTGAATTAAACTGCACAACCCTAAAGAAACAATGCTAATCAAAAGGATAAGAGTTGGCTCACTGAACAAATTGATTCATATTATTTTATTTGACATTTTTGTATATGAGGAAAAAAGCTTTGTTGTGGATGTGCCGTCTCTCCTTTGTGGATGTGACGGACGTGAAATTGCCACTTGACTTTAGTAAATCAAATATAATTAGTTAGAACATTGGCATGTTTGAGTATTTTTACAGTAGGCTACTGTATACCTGCTGAAACATCCAGCTTAAACCAGCCTAGAATGGTTGGTTGGTTTTAGTTGGTCGACCAGCCTGGTTTTAGAGGGGTTTTGGCCATTTCCAGCCTGATCTTAGCTGGTCAGGCTGTGAGATGACCAGCTAAAATCAGCTTGACCAGCCTAGCCAGGCTGGGAGCCCAGCCAAAACCAGCTATGTCCAGCTAAAACCAGGCTGGAAATGACTGAAAACCAGCCTGGAAATGGCCAAAACCCCTCAAAACCTGCCTGGTTGACCAGCTAAAACCAGTCAACCATTCTAGGCTGGTTTAAGCTGGATTTTTCAGCAGGGTAAAACAAGCATACACAAAAAAACTTTGAAAGGGTTTCACTATTTTGGTAAAACCTTAGTTGTTTTTATGGCAAGGTTAACATTTGCATGGAATTTCTCTATTTAGGATGGACGGTATGCAAATTGGGAAGCAGCATGAGTTTTCTCAAGACTCCTTTCCACTGCACATGACCGGGAGTCATTCATTTCAAATGGAGAGGAAATGTCCAGGAGCTGCATGGAGTTCTGTTCATCTCTGTATGCTGAAAATTCGGATCCGAACTGAGCTGCAGATTTGTTGAAATATTTGAACTCCTGTGACCAGACCGTATGCGACCGACTGTATTTTTTGAATTAAAAAAAGTCCATATTAACCAAAAACACTTCTGTTCCTAAATGTAAGTAATAAAAATATAATGTTTAATGTTGTCTCCACATTCCCTCCAATATTTTTAGCGGTCTATAAGTTTCCAGTATTCATTTATTCATTCATTCAATGGTGAACGCACAGAGAATAAAGGCTCTTGCTTTTGCTCTCCTTCATTTTAGACACTGCAAGAACAGCTTCTCTCCCATGGTGCATGTCAAAACCGAAAATTCTGTGCCACTGCCACTGGGGGGCGTATTCCGACAGTCATGTCCGAATTTCGTGTGCAGTGGAAAGTCAGCTTCAGAGTAAATTTCAATCTACAGCTGAACAAATCATTATAGAACAGGTAAATGACAAATCATTTCGATATCTTCTCCTCTTTTGTTTGTTGTAGTGCTGTTTTTATACCACAATCTAGTAGGGATTGCGCTGCTTTGGCTTTTTCAGGGTTAATTATTGTGAAATCCCGACTGCAAAAGAGAAATGCTGGGGAATCTGTGTAGACTCCTGATGGTATTTCATGCTGTGCAGCCTTATAATCTTAAAATGTGAGCAAAATCGTCTGCTTTGTTATTAATTTAGACATTACGCTAGAGAATCATTCAAATGCTAGCTTGGCATGGATTTGGATGGCAGGTGAGGGACTATGATTCGAAGATATTATGCTAACTGATAGCATTTTGGCACCTACTGCACCTTCAATCTGGTAAAGAAATCAATCCCAGTCTGTTTTGTTCAGCGTTTTCTTTATAAATGTAGATGTGTAAACTCGCTGTCACTAAAATAACAGACTGCCATGCAATGATAATCAGCGAAGGGCAGGCAAACGATCCAGCAATCATGGTTTGATTTCAAATGTAAACCCTGTCATGTGTGAAATGCTGTAATGTACACTTGCACTCCAGTGACTCATATATTCACGCCTCGCGAACAGACCCTGGCATTTGGTGAGATGCATCACACATATTGTCTCTGCAGTTCACGGAGAAAAATAATGAGTTGCAAATTACTGTTGAAGCTCTGACAAATTGCTCTTGCATTACCTGCATATTAATGCCGCAGTGTGTGATTTTACCATTAACATTCAACATTCACTGAACTGTAGTTGTTCATTTATACGGCGATTACATTAATAGATATATTACAGAGCTGAAATGGAAAATGAAATGGCGCATGGGATTGATCATACCATCCAGAAAGCAAAACTCTGGACCAGATCTGTGCCAGTGCTCTTTGGCATTTGAGAACAATTTATCACAGATTTTTACTCTGTTTGCTCTGATATGTTGCTTTGTGTGTGGTTGATCATTACTTTATAAAAAAAGGAGTTGGCATTTCCTTGGCAGTGTGAGTGCAGTGTGTGACGTCAAACCTTGGAGGCTACACTCTTACCCTAAAATCCTACTTCTTATTTTCAGTTGTATACACACTTGTATTCTGTTAGCTAGACAAAAACAGTACCCATGGTCAGTGAACGGCTGTAAGGTGGACATGATGGTTATTTTAGTGGTCTTGTGCCATATTGACAAAGCATCTGAACATTTTGACTTGCAGTGCTTACAAGATGCCAAAGGGACGAAGCATTTTGGGGGCACTGACGGTTTAAATGAGAAGGAAATTGAGTTTTGATGCATGAGTGAACCGTTTTGGGAAAGGTATGAGCTTTTGCAAGTGTTGTGCTGAACTGTAACACTGTTTTGCCAAATGATCTTAGAATTTTGAGGATGTACTTTCTGTTTCAAAAAATGAGTCAAACTAATGGAGAAACACTGTAAAATGGTTTCTCAAACGGTTTGAGTTGCCTTAACTTATTGGTAGGCCCACACGGAATCTGCGCGCGCAGAATTCCGCAGATTTCTGGAGATTTTTAGCCCATTATTAATTCTATTTATTTACTTGAGTAAATGTGTAAATATGAATTTATTCAGTTTTTATTCAGTAATTTATTACTTTTTATTTAATATATTAAGGTTTTAGTTTGCAGAAATCCGCAGATTTTTACCAAAATTCTCTGCAGAAATAGCAAAAATGTCCGCAGATTCCGTCTGGCCCTGCTTATTGAGTTTACAGTGCTCAGTTGGTTTGAGTTCTTTTCATTTATTGAGTTTTACTGTGCTCAAATTGCTTCGTTTACTCAAACAGATTAAGTTCACAGCACTCATTAGGGTTAGTTTTGAACTTAAATGATTTGTAGCAATCGGCTTCCTCAAATGGTTTGAGTTACCTTAACTTTTTGGGTTTTACAGTGCACTATATGTTATACTATGTATAGATGTTCTTCTAGCTGCAACCCAGTACTAGGAAATACCCCCACACACACACTCAAATTCACACACACACATTTTGATTTACCTCCTTACTTCTGTGATTTGATTGGACAGGAATCACATGACTGACTTTTCTAATCCCCAGACTCAAAAAATAATACAATAGTAACTGCAGATTGAAGTAAAGTGGTGGAGTAAAAGTACTAATACCACACTAAAAAGTGCTCAAGGGAAAGTAAAAGTACACATTTACAATTCCTGAGATAAACTACTCTAATACAGTCATTTGAGTATTTGTTATTAGTTACTTAACACCACTGACCACACATCAGTACTTGCAACTAGAGGTCATTTACCAATTTAACAGACATCCCAGCTGAAAAATCCAGCTTAAACCAGCCTAAGCTGGTTGGCTGGTTTTGGCTGGGCTCCCAGCCTGGCTAGGCTGGTCAAGCTGGTTTTAGCTGGTCATCTCCCACCCTTTCCAGCTAAGACCAGACTGGAAATGGCTGGAAACCAGCTTGGAAATGGCCAAAACCCCTCTAAAACCAGGCTGGTCGACCAGCTAAAACCAGCCAACCTGCCTAGGCTGGTTTATTTGACTCATCAGTGGTGATCATCCAGTCATATGCCATTACTTTTTGTCCAAACTCCAGGCAATTGCACTTACTGTTTGCACATGTGCCAAAGCATTTGCAATTCACTTAAATAATTAAGAAACGCCACTCTGAAGTGAGCAACAAGCTAAATGTTCAGAGATCTAAACTTATTGTTTTGAAAACTAAACAACTAAGCAATATGAGACAAACTGTCCTGAAAAATCTTTTCCCCTGGATTTTATGTCCGACGGCGCCCTCTTGTGTCCAGTAGGAAGAAAACAGATAGCATTCACCATGCAGATAAACAGATAGATGGATGGACAGACAGACAGACAGACAAATTAGATAGATAGATAGATAGATAGATAGATAGATAGATAGATAGATAGATAGATAGATAGATAGATAGATAGATAGATAGATAGATAGATAGATAGATAGATAGATAGATAGATAGATAGATAGATAGATAGATAGACATAGATATATAGATAGTTAGATAGACAGACAGACAGACAGACAGACACAGACAGACAGACAGACAGATAGATAGATAGATAGATAGATAGATAGATAGATAGATAGATAGATAGATAGATAGACATAGATATATAGATAGATAGATAGATAGATAGATAGATAGACAGACAGACAGACAGACAGACAGATAGATAGATAGATAGATAGATAGATAGATAGATAGATAGATAGATAGTCTGCTCTTTAGTCTGGTGAATTGTACAGATTGGAGAATTCTGCTTCGTTTGTTGCGTTTGTGCATTTTTTAATGATACTTAAAACATTTACAACTATTAGAGACAAAATAGTTACAAACAGAATTGACCTGCATTTTGCATTCATTTCAATGTTACATAAATAAAACTGATATTTATAAATATCTCTTTTATAAACATATAAATAGTTTTTAAAACATAAATACATTTATGCCAGAATGAAATACATGAATGTACAGCAGCAGCAGCAGCAGCAGCAGCAATATACAGCTTTCCTCATCCTCGTCATGGTCCGCCGTGAGTGTTTCTTTATACATATGTTTGTTTGTTTGTTTGAATGATTTTTGTCCGTCTTATCGTCCACTAGTGGTTCTTCGTACCATTAGTCTCAGTTTTTTGCCTTTTTTCCCTCATAGAGAAGCAGCTCAGTTTGTCATATCCGCACTCGATGACGTCTGTGATGCTCTGAAAGAAAGAGCAGATTCACACATATTAGGTCACTTCCACACGTACACGAGTTCTCCCTGCTTTCATTGTTAATAAATCTCCGTCCACATGAAAACACAAACACACTGTGATGCACGTTAATCAAAGACTCTAGAATACACAAGACGTGTCACCTGTATAGTTTTGAATGGGGAAAAGTGTAACGGTCAATATGAAGAATGAAGTCCCGCCTTCTAGTACAGGAGCCAATCAGCGGTCACTATAGACTGTCTCTGGGGGAGGGGCTCGAACAAGAGTAATTTTCTGCAGATTTTGTGTGATTCAAACTTTTAGTAATAAAACTAAAGAGACAGATGTTGTTTAATTTTATTCTTGATTCCTCATATGACATTTATTCATAAGCTTCGTAATCTAGAATTTAATAGTTCCCCATTTAAACTGAATACGTTAGTAAAATGAGTAAAATGCAAGTCGTCAATGCAAACGTGACAACGACACAGAATACACAATGCGTTTGTCATGAACGTACTGAATTTGAATCAATCACGTATGGTGGGAACCTGGCAGTATTTTTAGCCAATTTAGTTTTGGAGGTTTCATACACTGTAAAAAAAATGTAACCCCCCCCCCCCCCAAAAAAAATTGACATTTCTGGTAAATTTCTGTAATATAATATCAATTATTTTACAGTAAATTTTTTTAATCTAATATTCGTTATTTTACTGTAAATTTCTATAATGTAATATTCATTATTTTCTGGTAAATTTCTGTAATTTAATGTATGTTATTTTACAGTAAATTTCTGTAATGTAATGTAATATCCATTTTTTATGGTAAATTTCTGTAATTTAATATCCTTTATTTTACGGTATATTTCTTCAATGTAATATTCGTTATTTTACGGTAAATTTCTGTAATTTAATGTCTGTTATTTGATGGTAAATTTCTGTAATTTAATGTCCGTTATTTTACTGTAAGTTATTTTAATTAAATGTCTGTTATTTTACGGTATATTTCTTTAATGTAATACCCGTTATTTTACGGTAAATTTCTGTAATTTAATGTCTGTTATTTTATGGTAAATTTCTGTAATTTAATGTCTGTTATTTTACTGTAAATTATTTTAATTAATTGTCTGTTATTTCACTGTAAATTTTTGTAATGTAATATCCATTTTTTTTTACAGTAAATTTTTGCAATTTAATGCCATTATTTAAAAAACTAATTTCCGGCACCCCAGCTGCCAAAAATAAACCGTAATATTACAGATTTTTTTTTACAGTGTGGTTGAATTTTGGGCTGATCTTCGCTGCTCTTCATTTCAACAGTAAGAGGAGAATGTGAAGCTTTAATTAGAACAGGTTTGCCTTAAATATTGCAATATACACAACATTATAAAAGTCACTAAAGAGAAGAACTACATCTGTCAAGAGATGATTAAACTAAGAGAAAGCTGTCTGAAAGAGACGTCTGGGTGCTAATAAACCATAAAACCACAGCTGCCCAATAAATAACTGTGCACTTTCCACTAAACTGTTGGTCTGGAGCTCCACAGGGTCACTACACATGGCCGGCTGCTATAGTTGTGCCAATTGCAAACAATGGTTTTAATCGTGCCAGAAGCTAAAATCTTGGTCTGTAAACAATGTGAAACATGTATTGGTCTCTGAATAGTCCACCTTCACAGCAGATCATCCTGAGATGTTCAAATGAGATTACATGAATGTAAAGGTCATGATCTGCGGTGTGATTTCGGTGGTCATGTGACCGTGTGTTGATCTGCTCACCATGAGAGGTTGTTAATGGAGTGGTAGTGGGACGGCTGGCAGCCCATCCCGCTCATGGTCCCTATCCTGTCCATCTTGTGTCCGAAGCAGCCGCTCCGGGCTGTTGCTCCGCCTTTCTTAGATCCGGCTCTGTGTCTGCGGGTCCCTTGCTGTTCGTTCATGATCCGCGCCCAGGGGCCCCGTGCCCGAGTGTCCGTCCGGATGTCCCGCAGCAGACGCACCCTGTTCTCCAGCCTCCGCTGACTGTCCTCAGCCTCCAGGAACTCAGACAGCTCCTCTCCCAGCAGCACCCTGAGGGACTGAGACAAACACACACACAGAGCGTCAGCACGCGCACACTCACCAGACACACAGACACTTCATAATGACTCTGGATTCACTCTATACACTCTGACACATGTCTTAACCCAAAGTTGGGTTGTTTTTTTAACTAAATTTAACAATTAAAACAATTTGGTTAGGTTTATCCATATTCGACCCAACACTGGATTAATTTTTTTAATCTTAACACTTTTAACCCTACAGTTGGGTTTGCCCACAGCTGACCCAATGTCGGGGGTATTTTGTCAATAAAATTTAATGAACACTTTTTAACCCAACAGTTGATTTTGTCCATATTTGACCCAATTTTAGGTTAACTTATTTTTAAATATTTTTATTTTATTTAAATCCATTTTAAATGGTTGGGTTTGTCCACATTTGACCCAACATGAGGTTTTCAATTACATTTAAATTACACCATTTAACCCAATTGTTTGGATTGTCCATATTTGACCCAATGTTAGGTTCATTTTTTTATTAATTTTAAATAACTATTTTAACCTCATGGTTTGTCCATATTCGACCCAATGTATTCGACCCATATTCGACCCAAACCCAAAGGTTTTTTTCAACACAATTTTAACAACACTTTTAGATACCAATGATTGGGTTATTATTATTTTTATTTAATTTAAACAACACTTTTAAATACCAACAGTTGGGTCTTTCCATATTTGAGCCAAAACTGGGTTAATTTTGACCCAACAATAGGTTCATTTTTTCCAAATACATTTAAATGACACTTTTTAACCCAATTGTTTCTTTTGTCCAAATTTGACCAAATGCTGGATTTATTTTTCAATTAAATTTAAATATCTATTTTAACCCAGTGGTTTGTCCATTTTTTTTGACCCAACAATTGTTCAATACAATTTAAACAACACTTTTAGATACCAACGGTTGGGTTTGTCCCTATTTGACCCAACATTTGGGTTCCTTTTTCCCAATCAATTTTAAGCAACAGTTTTTAACCCGGGGTAAAACAACCCAGCATTGTTTATAGAGTCAATGCAGAATGTAAATGTCATGTGTTTGGAGTATTAAAAACTCTGCATTAGTGCAGAACTCAATGCAGTCTACCACAAACACGCTGCTAATAAAACTCTAAAGTCATTAAAAACACTGCAGCAACCTTAATCATCCCATATTTTGATTTGTTTCAGAGCTCAGAACTCACCATTAGTACTCACTATACTCACATCTGTGCAGAACACATACTTTATAACACATATTTTAAACAATTTATATACTGTAAAAATGTTACTTGTCACATATTTGGAGTATTTGAAGCTGGAATCTGTGTAGAACACGGTTGTTAAACAAACTTTGCTAAACCTAAATGGCTTTTTTGAGAATTAGTACTAAACATTTGGACAGAGTAGAAGTTTGTTGATAATCCAATTTATCCTTTCTTAAAATTAAATTCAAATATAATGATCATAAAAATCCAAACTGCTGCTTTAAAGCAGTATTTCCAGCTGATCTGACACTATAGGCTAAACTAAAATAAACTAATTCAGTCATACTAAACAAGACCTTTTAAATAAATTAGTTTTATATCAAACACATTTTAGATGACAAAACATGAACTTAGTTGTAATATCATCTAATTAAAAATTCTTTCAGCTATTAAAAACTAGTAATAAGAGTAATATTAATGAAACCGTAATTTCAGTTCTTCGCATTACTGTCATCAAAGTCTATTATTTAATAATTTTAACAACAATTTATTTTATTTGGTCCTTTTTTTAAGTACAGTCTCAGAAATAAAGATACAAAGCTGTCGCTGGGTATAGCTAATTAATAAAAGGTACTTTTTAGGTAAGTAAAATTACACTTTTAGTTCTAATTTGTACCTTTAAAATACCAATACAGACCATTTCGGTGCAAACATGCAGCTTTTGATTAAGCTGACAGCTCATTTACCTTTTAATATGCAAGTGCATAGTGGCAACAGGTGACATGTTTAAAACTGATTAACTGTATGTTATATTATTAGTACTTGTTTTTATGTTGAAATTATCATTAATTAGATAGAATCGGAGAATTAACACAGATCGCGCCAATATTTGTCTTAAGCATCGCCTAATTTGTGTTTGTTTGGCGTTATGAGGAGAAACAATCACAAATAAATCAATCAAATCATTATATGCTGGAAGAATTTGATAAAATACAGATGTTAAATCCTAGAAAACTCCGTTTATCTTCTTTTCCCCCAGAAAAGCGGTCTTTCATGCAACTGTCAGCGTTTATATTTGGTCTTAATTGAATAGTTGTCAGATTTATGAGTTGATGCGCAATCCGATTCCTAAACAAACCTGATTTAATTTAAAACAGTCAATTTATGTATTTATAGAGTACTTTTTTAAGCAAGAGGCTGTTAATATAATGTCAAAAGCAAATCTTTAAAATGAATGAAAATGTTTTCTTAAAAAACATTGCGTCGTGAGAACAAGTGTCGCTTTTGGGAGTTCCCGAAGATGAGGATAATGGACGTGTACATTTCGACCTCAAAATTATATTAGTTTATTTAAAAACTCACAGTTTTACACATATCATGGCTTATTTTCACCGACGCGTCTTTTAATAGAGCTATCAGCTACTTAAAAACTTTTAGCCTATATAAAAAGCCCACCTATTATCGGCAAACAAAGAAAGCAGAAATCACACCTTTGAGGTTTTATATTCGCACATTCAGACATAATTCTTCGAAATATAGTTTCAGAAAAGCAAACTCTAAACAGGGAAATTATATTAGCAGCCAATGACTATTTAAGTTCACATTCCTAAAATAATTAGCAATTTTAAGTCGCCTACTTACATGCGATTTCAGACCGAATATTCAAAGTTGTGGAAAGAAAATAAGTTGGCACCATCTGCTCATAACAGCATGTCATTAATTAATCTGTATTAGTTTTTAAAATTCTTCTTTAACATCTTATGTGCGAATATAAAACCAACCTCAATTCACGCACAATAAATTAAATTAAATAGCGGCAATGTTGATTTTAAGTCATAGGCTACATGCGATTATAATAAAAAATAAGTTGTGCTCATGACACTTTAATAATCATTCTGTATTTGCCTTTTAAAAATAATCTCATTCACACTTTTATCGAACGTCAATAAAGCCAACTTTACCTCAAATAATTACACCGCCTAAATAATCGATAGGAAACAAGCACCTGTCGGCATCAAACTCACCCTCTGTTCAGCCTGTGTCAGAGGTTTAGTCTCTGTCGTGCTGACTGAAAGGAGAGTCAGAATAAGTCCACAAGCCAGCAAATGCGAGATGATCATGGTGATGGAGATGCTGATTCTGGGTCAGTGTTAAAAAGAAAAGCTGCTTTAATGTCGTCTTGAAGAAAGCACGCCCTTCATTTACTCCCAGAGGTGTCCAGCTCTACTCTTTACTCTAAGAAAATTCTGCTCAGGGTTTTTATAGGCGATATGACATCACTCCTGTGACGTCACACCAGTTACCCGCCTCCCTTTAAAAAAAAAACCCCTTTGGCAGTTTCTCCAGGTCTCTGCGTCATAATAAGTTACCGGCCGTCGTATCAGTGACCGGCGCCGTGTCTTTGAGGAGATCTGAGATGGATGTTTAGGTTTTTTAGTCACTGTTTGAGAAGCTACAGGTGGGGAAACTACAATCAGACGTGAATTCATTCATGATAACTGATGAATCACTGCGGACACTTGAACAATCAAACTTTTGTTGTATGAAAAAAGATGTTCGTCATGTAGTTAATTAAAACACTCTGTTTTAATGCCATACGAAGTCTAAACGTGCTCATGTCCCACGTGGAAATCACAGTACTACAGTGTTTTTAATCACATCATAGTAAAGTGTATTTTCCCGTCTGTTCGGAGAAATAGAAAAATATCATGAAATCACTGTTTTAATGCCACAAGAAGTCTAAAACTGCTTACAAACCGCATTAATTTATTTTATAGTAAATACGACAGTGTTTATATAACAAAGTCTGTTTTTTTCTTTGGTCTGAAGAGAAGTAGAAAAAGATGTTGATTTGACATTTTGTTGATTAAACCTCTCTGTTTTAATGCCATAAGAAGTCCTAAACAGCTTACAAACCGCGCGAATGATTCAGAACAATACTATAGTAAAATCTATCTATCCGTCCGTCCATCCATCCATCCATCCATCCATCCATCCATCCATCCATCCATCCATCCATCCATCTGCCCGTCTGTCCACCCATCCATCTGCCCATCCATTCATACATCCATCCATCCATCCGTCTGTCCATCCATCTATCCATCCGTCTGTCCGTTCGTCCATCCATCCATCCATCCATCCATCCATCCATCCATCCATCTGCCCGTCTGTCCACCCATCCATCTGCCCATCCATTTATACATCCATCCATTCATCCATCCATTCATCCATCCATCCGTCCGTCCGTCCGTTCGTCCATCCATCCATCCATCCATCCACCCATCCGTCTGTCCGTCCATCCATCCATCCATCCATCCATCCATCCATCCATCCATCTGCCCATCCATCCATCTGTCCATCCATCCGTCTGTCCGTCCATCCATCCGCCCATCCATCTGTCCGTCCATCCATCCATCCATCCATCCGCCCATCCATCTGTCCGTCCATCCATCCATCCATCCGTCCATCCATCCATCCATCCATCCATCCATCCATCTGCCCGTCCATCCATCCGTCCATCCATCCATCTATCCAAAATTAATTAAAATAACTTTTAAAACTTTTAAAAATTAATAAAAAATGAATAAAAATAAATGAATATTGAAGTAAATAATGTTTTATTGCAACACTTATCCTAATATGTCTTTTCATCCACGTCTTTTAGAATTTTTAGTTCAATTAAAAATAAATAAATGTATAAACCTTCATGAATACATAAAACAAAACAATTTAAACATATATTTCATTTTATCTTTCTTCTCATTTGTGTCTCTCTTTGAAGGTGTGCTGAAATTGAAACATGTTCCTGAATATTGCTATCATTAACCAGTTTTACGATTTTCACAGCGTGTGTGTGTGTGTGTGTGTGTGTGTGTGTGTGTGTGTGTGTTAGCGAGTGATAAAGTCATGGAGAGAAAGCGTCTCCTGTGCGGCTCTTTCAGACTGCAGACACAGTGTGGCAGTATTTGCTGACCTCAGACTCCAGCAGATTGACTGCACACACATCTACAATCATTTACAAACACAGTTCGTCCAAATCATTTGCCCTCCTGTGATATTTTAATTCCTTTTAAAATGTGTTTAAAGTGCTTTCCATCAAAGAGAAGATATTTTTAACACATTTTTTAAAAATAATTTGTTCTCTTTGCCATGATGACAGCACATACTAATTGACTTGATATTTTTCAAGACACCAGTATTCAGCTTAAAGTCACATTTAAAGGCTTAACTAGATTAATTAGGCAAGTCATTGTATGACAGTGATTTGTTCTGTGGTCAAAAATAAAAACAAATTTAAGAGGGTAATAATATTGTTATTTTGAGCCCTGTAGGATAAACTCAGGAGACAGGCAGGGTGACGGGCTGTCCCTAATCTTATTTAATATTGACATATAGAGGAAGCCCTTCAAAAAAGACCTGGGTGTTAAAATTGGTGTCAAAATAAATATACCACACTCTCAGAAAGTGCAAAATTGTATCTTTTAGGGTACAAGTGGCCCGTCACTGGAGTGGTTAGGGTTATTTAGAGGTACAAAATTGTACCTTCTACATTTGTATTATTTAGGGGACATTTTTGTACCCCCAAGAAACAAAATTGTAGACACTGAAGGTTCAAAAATGTACCTTATTATATAGCATTTTCAGGGTACTGACCCAGGCATTTTGATCCTTTGATGACAGCATGCAGAGCTCTGTGTAAACAGCCAGCATACATGACCGCCTCAGAACCGAACTCTACTAACGTCTCAGCAAGCCAACTTTTCTTAAAGAGACAGCAGCAACACCTGAATGATGATGTTGCCTCCCTGCATCGTCCTTGATCTAAATCTCATTCAGGGTCTTAAACAATTAGTTAAGCAAAGATTAGTATTTACGTTTTTGAGGATTAAAATTACATTCAATTATATATATATATATATATATATATATATATATATATATATATATATATATATATATATATATATATATACATATATATATACATTTTTTTAGGTAAATTTTGAAAACATAAAAAAAATATTTAATTTAATCAATTCATTAACTTTATATTTTTAAATTATGTATTGTAGTATTAACGTTTAGTATCAATACATTTAAATTAGTGTTATATAGTGTTTTGATCTCATGAGCTAAGGGCACAGTTTTGTTCCTAAAGGGCACATGTGTCAAATCCAGTTCCTGGAGGGCCGCAGCCCTGCACAGTTTAGCTTTAACCCTAATTAAACACACCTGATCAAACTAATTGAGTCTTTCAGGCTTGTTTGAAACCCACAGGTAAGTGTGTTGGAGCAGGGTTGGAACTAAACTGTGCAGAGTTGCGGCCCTCCATGAACTGGAATTGACACCTGTGCTATAGGGGAACAAAATATATAATTGTACGTTTAAATGTGCCAAATTGGTCCTTTAGGATACAATTTCGTACCTAAATGTGCTATAAAGGTACAAAAATGTACCTTTCAAATCTAAACCTGAACGTTTTTACCTTTATAGCCCATTTGGGTCCTTAAAAGGTACAATTATTTATTTTGTTCCCTCTAGGAATACAGTTGTACCCTCACTGTACCTTTTCTAACAGTGTAGCTTTCGCAGATGATATAGTGATAATCACAGATAATCTGGAAGATTTAAAGACCCTAACCAAAATCTTGATGAGAGAAGCAGAAAAAAGTAGTGCTGAAGACAAATGACACAAAAACTAAGCACATGCATTTTACACGAACCACAATCAAAGAAGAGGAGCTCTACAAATTGTGGGACACGAGTTAACGAAATAAAACATCTCAGAGTAATCACATTAAATCAGAATACAGAGATACAAAGCAGGATAAACTCAGCGAATAAATGCAAGAGAATACTCTCATCAAAATCCTTATCACACGAAACAAAAATTAGACCGTACAAATCAACAATATGCCCAGTATTACTGTATGGATCTGAAACGTGAAGACTAAGGCAGAAAGAGGAGAAATAGCTTAAAGTGTTTGAGAATGAAGACAGAAAGATACACAGGCCCTCTTGTGAAGGAGAGTGGAGAAGGAAACACAATTGTGAGGAAAATCTACAATAGTGCAGACATAATGAGTGAAATATAGTGTAGAAGGATCTGATGGGCTGGACCAGCCTGATCTCACAAGAAAACGTAAGTGTTTTACGTTTTGCCAGTTTAGTGGCTGATTCGTACAAATTCGAACGAATTCAGTTGTACGATTTTAAAAAGGAGGCGGGGCACCTAACCCCAACCCTAAACCCAGCCGTGATTGGGTGATCAGCAAATCGTACTAAATTGTACGAATTAGATTGTACGAATTCATACGAATTAGCCACTAAAAAGTTACGATTTGCCGTGAGATTGTGTTGCATGTAGGAGAGGAGAAGATTGTCGATTGAAGAAGGTGATGAAATCTAATCCTGAAAGACGACGACCCTGGGGAAGATCAAAACAAAGATGGTGGAATCAAGTAAAGGTGCACATGTAGAGGATTTGGGCTACTGATGATGCGGAGAACTGATCAGACGTTTTTTTTTTATTTTGTTGGTGTGGCTAGATATAATCTTGATAAATATAACCAAATTTTAATGACCCCGGGAGTAAGAAAATAATATTGACCTTATAAAAGGTTGTAAAATAATATATACAGTTTTTATTCCAGCTGAACTAAAAGAAATGAGAAAAAATATTACAGGAAATACTGTGAAAAACTCCTTGCTCTGATTAACATTCATTCATTCATTTTCTTGTCGACTTAGTCCCTTTATTAATCTGGGGTCACCACAGTGGAATGAACCGCCAACTTATCCAGCATGTTTCTACGCAGCGGATGCCCTTCCAGCAGGAAGTAGTACACACACACACACACACACACACACACACACACACACACACACACACACACACACACACACACACACACACACACACACACACACTACGGACAATTTAGCCTACCCAATTCACCTGTACTGCATGTGTTTGGACTGTGGGGGAAACTGGAGCACCTAGAGGAAACCCACGAGAACGCAGGGAGAACATGCAAACTCCACACAGAAACGGCAACTGAACCGAGGCTCAACCCAGCGACTTTCTTGCTATGAGGCGACAGCACTACCCTTTGCGCCACTGCGTTGCCTCTGTTAAACATCATTTGGGAAAAATAAAAAAAGGAAGAGTGAATAATTTTGTCTCCCTACTGTTTAAGTATTAAAATAAAATGACCATAGTCAGAAAATATCTGATGAGTGTCTACAGGGCAGGCGAAAACCTTTATATTTAATTAATACATTTCAGAATTTTGGATTGTTTTTCAAGTTGTTTTAAATTAGGGTGACACAGTGGCACAGTAGGTCGTGCTGTCGCCTCACAGCAGGAAGGTCACTGGTTCGAGCCTCGGCTCAGTTGGCGTTTCTGTGTGGAGTTTGCATGTTCTCTCTGTGTTCGTGTGTTTTCCTTCATGTGCTCCGGTTTCCCCCACAGTCCAAACACATGTGGTACAGGTGAATTGGGAAGGCTTAATTGTCCGTAGTGTATGAGTGTGAATGAGTGTGTGTGGATGTTTCCCAGAGATGGGTTGCAGCTGGAAGGGCATAAATATTGAACCATCTCAAGGATGATCAGGGGAAAATATGTGTCACAGTAAGAGCTCAGAATACTCAGGAGCATGTCATATGTCAGTTTTTCGATTTTAATAAATCTACAAAAAATGTCAACAATGCCGTGTTTTTCTGTCAATATGGAGTGCTGTCTGAACATTCACGAGGAAGAAATGGACTGATTCTAGCAAATTTAGCAAACCAGCCTGGAAGTGGCCAAAACCCCTCTAAAACCAGGCTTGTCGACCAGCTAAAACCAGCCAACCAGCCTAGGCTGGTTTAAGATGTTTTTCCAGTAGGGGCTGCTTATAATCTAATGAGAATTAGTTGGCATGTAGATGTAATGTAACTTAATTCAGCAAACGGATATTCAAAATGGTTGGTTTGTCTACATGTGAACAGTGAAATACAGCTGCAGTAGTTAGCATTTCTTCGCTATCACCCTCTGCACTTGCTTTACTCTGTTTTTAACCAACTTTAGAAGCAGTCGTAATGTAATTTCCTTGCCGAGATGGATGTCCTTGAGCGAGTAAAAGCATGAGTGGATGCAAATGTCTTGAAGGACACTGCTCGCACTCAGACAGATTGTGGCCATTACTCTTGCTTACCGAGCTTCTTTAAAACGCTGTGGTGAATTTTCTTCAATGGCCGTCTGAAGATTCAGGAGCTTTGTAATACCTGGAGAAAGCCATCCATTAGCATGCCCATATAAGTGCAGGGAAATGATGTCATTGCGGTTCTGATTGGCTGAGGCCGGCGCAGGAATGTGCTCAGTCACGAGCCGCTGTGACGTCAACACAATATTACACACGGATCCTTCTCAGCCTGACCGAAGACACGCTGGAATATAATGAAATATTCAGCTTTTAGATTTATGCTGCTTTCATAAAATACACAGATTCTTCAGAACGCTTGACGATGACTGTTGAAAGTATGGAGAGGAATATCTTCATTTAGTAATTACTAGCAACTCTGCAACTCTCACATGGTCGCCCACTGAAGCTAAGCAGGACTGCGCCCGGTCAGTATCTGCATGGGAGACCACATGGGAAAGCTGGGTTGCTGCCGGAAGTGGTGTTAGTGAGGCCAGCAGGGGGCGCTCAACCTGCAGTCTGTGTGGCTGCTAATGCCCCAGTATAGTGACGAGGACTCTATACTACTCAGTGAGCGCCGTCTTTCGGATGAGATGTTAAACCGAGGTCCCGACTCTCTGTGGTCGTTACAAATCCCAGGATGCCCTTCGAAAAAGAGTAGGGGTTTAACCCTGGCCAAATCTGCCCACTGACCTCTGTCCATCATGGCCTCCTAACCCGGTGTCTTCTGCTGCTGTAGCTCATCTGCCTCAAGGTTGGATGTGTTGTGTGTTCAGAGATGCTCTTCTGCAGAGCTCAGTTGTATTGAGTGCTTATTTGAGTTACTGTTGCCTTTCTATCAGCTGGAACCAGTCTGGCCATTCTCCTCTGACCTCTGGCCTCATCAACAAGGCATTTGCGCCCACAGAACTGCCGCACACTGGATATTTCCTCTTTGTCGGAGCATTCTCTGTAAACCCTAGAGATGGTTGAGCGTGAAAATCCCAGTAGATCAGCAGTTTCTGAAATACTCAGAGCAGCCCGTCTGGCAGCAACAACCATGCCATGTTCAGAGTCTCTTAAATCCCCTTTCTTCCCCATTCTGATGCTCAGTCTGAACTGCAGCAGATCCTCTTGACCGTATCTACATGCGGTTTCTGCCATGTGATTGTCTAATTAAAAATTTGCGCTCACAAGCTGTTGGACCGATGCCCCAAACAAAGTGGCCATGCATGTCTATGACTGCAGACACACAACATCTACACACAGTTCTATTCATACAGCTTCCAAAGGTTGATTTTGCATCACAGGTGCCATTTTAATAAGCCATGTTCAAAGCACAAAACACACTCCTCATATTCTCATACGCTTAACAGCGCTGTAGATTTTCCCCAATGACATCATAACGAATTTTTCTGCATCACCGCAAACTGTGTCACGTGCCTAATTTTTAATATACTCTTCAGCTTTCATGTAAAGAGAAGCCGAGAAGTTTAGATCAAGTGAGCGTCGAGGTCTAAGTGTTTCAGCGACGGTGCATGTCTGTTTGAGTCCTATAAATAACACTTTTACGATGGCTCTTACTGAAGGCTCCGCGCTGTGTGTGCCTCTGAAGGCTTTCACATGTGGGACTGCTCAGTGATGTAAGGGGTCACGGCAGCGGCGGCGGCGGCGGCAGTGCTCGGGATATTTTCATGCTGTGATACAAAGCACATGGATTTCCCTGCCCTACTGCTATTCACATCACTATCACAGAGGCAGGCTAATGCATGATGTCATCGCTGCGTCCAAGAGACTCGCTTCAAAATTAGACATCACTGCGGGTAATACAGGAGATGAAGGTAGCAGAACTGGCAAAGGGTTGTCGTTAATTGAATATATACAGTATAATACACTTCACTATGTCCCAACTTTATTTAGCAGTTAATGGGACGCGGTGGCGCATGGGTGGAACGTTTGCCACACAGCAAGGTTGCTAGTTCGAGCCCACAGGTGAATTGGCTATGCTAAAATTGACCGTTGTGTATGAGTGTGTGTGTGTGTATGGATGTTTCCCGGTGATGGGTTGCAGCTGGAAGGGCATCCGCTGCGTTAAAAACATGCTGGATAAGTTGGCGGTTCATTCCACTGTGGCGACCCCAGATTAATAAAGGGACTAAGCTGAAAAGAAAATGAATGAAGAACTTTTAATTTGGCTTTCATCACTGGAAAGAGTACTGAAAAATCAAACTCAACTAAAAGTACCATTACATGCACAAAAATGTAGTGCAGTAGAGTAAAAGTATCTGCTGTAAATATCAAGTATGAGCAAAAAGTAGCACCTTTAAAAGTACTCAAGAGTAGCGAGTATTACACTGTAAAAAGTCGTTTTGCGTTTACATGCAGTTTGCGCAGGGATGTGTAAACGTAACATTCTGTAGCATGTTTAGTGATCTTCCTATATTCGTACGTTCCTCCCTTCATTTGTTCGCTCATTCATATTTTGGTTCCTCCCTTCATTAGGTCCTTTGTTCATTCGTTTGTTCCTTTCTTAGTTTGTTCAGTTCTTCCTTGAATCCTTCATTCATTTGGTCCTTTGTTCGTTTGTTTGTTCATTAATATTTTTATTCCTTTCTTCATTAGGTCCTTTGTTCTGTCCTTCCTTTATTCGTTAGTTCATTCCTTCGTTCATTCCTTTGGTTCTTCCTTCATTTGCTCACTCATTCATTCGTTTTTTCGTTCATAATTTTTGTTCCCTCCTTCATTAGGTCCTTTGTTCCTGCCTTCTTTTTCTTCCTTAGTTTGTTCAGTCTTTCCTTCATTCACTTGGTCCTTCCTTCCTTCATTAGTTTATTCCTTCCTTCCTTCATTAGATCAGTCCTTTCTTTATTCAGTTCTTCCTTCCATTTTTAATTCCTTCCATTAAGTTATTGTTTAAGGCTGTTTGTTGATTTCAGTCATCATACAGTCGACTTACTTTTTTTTTTTTTTTTTTTTTTTTACAGTCGACATCTATTTTCTCATTAGTAACATCCAGTCTATTAAAAGTCTGCGTGTAAATTTTTTGAACATCTTCTTGGACATTTTTAATGCTTCCTAAAGGTTTGCTGCATTTATAAAGCGCCCATGTGTTGATGTTGTTCAGTATCATGTGATTTACTTTCTATGTGTGATCTGATTGGTCAGGAATCACAGGAGTGATTTTTCTAATCTCCGTAGACAAGAAATAATACAGTAGTGACTGCAGAATGAAGGACAGTAGTGGAGTAACAGTACAGATACTGCAGTAAAAATGCACTCAAGGGAAAGTAAAAGTCCACATTTAGAAAACCACTTAGTAAAGTACAACTCCTGTGAAAACTACTCAATTACCGTCATTTGAGTATTTTACTTACATTACACTACTGTTCATCACAAGGGTTATTTAACCATTTTAAAACGTTTTTTGGACTACAATTACACAGAAAAAAAGTGTTGCATGCAGAACTGTTGCAAACAATTTATTTGTGTTGAATTTAAACAAACAAATTGTCACCGACTCGGTCCCAGTAATTCCCCTCGCTGGCCAGCAGAGGCCACCATCTCCGGACTTTTAAGCATTACATCATCCATCTACACTGATTGCACACCTGATCTTCATCCCGCTAATGACCCACGTACCCTTCATAAGCAGCTCTCTCACACACAGTCTTTGCGAAATCTTGTTTAGCCCCGGCCAGCATTACTGAGCGTTCTATCCTGCCTGATCTCCTGTTTACAACTTCAGCCCGTTTCCTGACTCTGCTCTGCCTTCTGCCTGCCCACGACTTAAGCCTGTTACACGGACTCGGATACTCGCTGCCTGCCCTCGACCAAAGCCTGTTACACGGACTCTGAATCACGCTGCCTGCCTCTGACCCATGCCTGGTAAATCACTCTGTGTCTGTCAACCACCAGCCCTAATCTTCATCGCTGTGAATGTTGTATGTTCGCACATTCGTGCGTGTTGTATGTTGAGTAAAGTGTGACTTGATAAATACTGCATAATGGATCCCTCCGTGTCAGTCTCCCCGTTACACAAATTAAGCTGAACATTATTCAATTTAATTTGTTTGTTTAAATTCGACACGTGTGTAGAGTTACTGAAGTTTGCCCTGCACGCTTGCGTTTTTTTTTAGTTACTTCTTTGGTTTGGTGCGTCAATCTTATCAATGCTATTATTTAAAAAAAAAAAAAAAGGTAATGATTCGCACTCAATTGCTTCTTACTGTTTTTATTTCTTACATTTTACGGGTGATTTAAAGACACAAATAAATTGTTTACAACCACTTAACGTAAAAAAAAAAAGACTAAATCCAAGGAATAATCTTTGAACATTTTTTTTTTTAGTTTACTCACAAGTAAAAGGTTTCAGTCAATATGTTGAAATTCTACAGATCCCCCAGTCTAAAACGCTCAGAATTCACGTGTTACTTTAATATCTGACTCTCCTCAACCATGCACTTTTTTTTTCAATCACAAATTTTTATGTGGGATTAAAATATTAGCCTTTTGGGTATAGTCAAAGTCGTTAAACTCAGCGTTATGAACAAACTCTTACTTCTGTCAGTGTTCGGCTCACCATTTAACGAGGTGTTTCATTGATTTGTCAACCAAACCTGGCAAAAAAGTCCCCACATGATGAAAAACTGAAGTCAACAGCTATTCCAGGGCAAATATTAGTTTGCCTGCTGCATCATAAGAAGCGCTGCCTGCTTTTAATAGCAGTGCGGTCTGTGTTTAGCAGTTCGGCAATAACCGTAAAAGCATCTGTTAACACGGCTGTTTTAATGCAAATGGTGTCGAGAAAGAGCCACCATCACAGCTCCTATTATAAATCTCAAGTCAAAGCCGGTTTCACCACATCATCATTCTTTAACAGCCGCATGTTTTGATCACAACTGAACGCACTGCATGAGCAAACACAGTTGACGACACACTGAGAAATAGGAAAAAGGTCAGCGCAGCACTGTAAAACATATCCCTATTTTGTGATTAATGTTTTCATTTTTATTTTGCAACAACCATGCCACGTTCAAAGTCCCTTAAATCTCCTTTCTTCCCCATTCTGATGCTCAGTTTGAACTGCAGCAGCTCGTCTTGACCATGTCTACATGCCTAAATGCATTGAGCTGCTGCCATCTGATTGGCTGATTAGAAATTTGCATTAACAAGCTGTTGGACAGGTGTACCTAATAATGTGACCGGTGTGTGTGTATTATGCTACAAAAACCTTGTCATGAACTGCCAGTACATTTTCTATTACTTTACAGACCCATTTTTATATAATTAAAACTACTAAAATGCCAATAAAAGTCACTTTGCCAAACTGTAGAGTAGACAGAGCGGAGATCAACATCCCATAATGCAATTCACAACCATAAACAAGCACTTGTGCAGCACATTATATGGACACTGTTCATTAACAGATATCTTGTACAGTGCTTGTAATGTTCCTAAAACCCATGTTTTGGAGGTTTGGGTCAGACGTGTTGTCCCGAATGCAATTGGAAACATTTTTGAGGAGGTTCGTCATCGCAAGCGAAGGAATGCAATAATAATGCGCTTGATGGTGATATAAAAGTCCCTTTTTAGAGGGACAGGGCATTTGCTTACAGCCAAATAATTCCACATGCTGCGGTGGCTTCATCTACACGGTGTAACGAGGGCGCAAGGAAAAACACTTTACACTTCAGTACTTGATGCAGACCATCTCAGATTCTGTTCTGCCTGAAGAAACAAGCTCATCTTCATCCCAAACTCTCTTCAGTGTTTACTCAGTAGACAGCACTCATTCCTGACTACAGTAAAGGGTGTGTTGTATAAAGGTGAACTTACCTCTGTCTTTGGCTCTTGGCGAAGGCTGTTGCACTTCCCTCTCCCTCCCATATCTCTCCTGCTGGCTCCTCTTGTCTTTGTCTTATTCTATCTCTGAGGCTCTCTGTGCTCGGCTATCCAAACAAATAAGGAATTATGGATTTGATCAACTTCCCTGCTGAAAAATCCAGCTTAAACCAGCTAGGCTGGTTGGCTGGTTTTAGCTGGTCGACCAGGCTGGTTTTATGGGGGTTTTGGCCATTTCCAGGCTGGTTTCCAGCCATTTCCAGCCTGGTCTTAGCTGGTCATGCTGGAAAATTACCAGCAAAATCCAGCTAAAACCAGCTTGACCAGCCTGGTTTAAGCTGGATATAGCTGGTTTAGGCTGGACTCCCAGCTTGGCTAGGCTGGTCAAGCTGGTTTTAGCTGGTAATTTTCCAGCCTGACCAGCTAAGACCAGGCTGGAAATGGCTGGAAACCAGCCTGGAAGTAGCCAAAACCCCTCTAAAACCAGCCTTGTTGACCAGCTAAAACCAGCCAACCAGCCTAGGCTGGTTTAAGCTGGATTTTTCAGCAGGGTGGTCTCTGAATGCAATTGAAACCATCTTCTCAACGAGAAGTTTGGGCTCGGGAGAGCCCACTTGACCAGCGGGGATGTTTGCAGCTGGATACGTGATGGACGGGTGGGAGAACGGGAGATGACCAGCTAAAACCAGCTTGACCAACCTAGCCAGGCTGGGAGCCCAGCCAAAACCAGCTATGTCCAGCTTAAACCAGGCTAGTCAAGCTGGTTTTAGCTGGTCATTTTCCAGCCTGACCAGCTAAGACCAGCCTGGAAATGGTCAAAACCCATCTAAAACCAGGCTGGTCAACCAGCTAAAACCAGCCAAGCTGATTAAGCTGGATTTTTCAGCAGGGTCTTCATATTTCAAGGCAGAATGCAGAAGTAAAACTGCTTGCGTTTGCTTTTTAGTGAGCAGTAAATGAGTCTTTAGCGCAGCTTCTGTTTCTAATTGGCGTTACATACACAAAGCCGCGTGTGCAGTCTGAAATCTGCATACAGTCCCACGCAGAGCCAACACCATTATGGAGATCATACGGCGCAACGTAAATATTTGAGCCCTTCTGAAACATGTACGTACACTTATGCTGTCATCTTTGCTCAGGAAAGCTTGGAAATGTTCTCGAAGATCATGCATAAAACATTAAAGGCATCAAGCTTGCACGACCGAGCTTCTGTTTGAGGTGTATTTGTGCTGATTAACGTTGCCCTACATGTAAATAAAAGCCTCAAATAAAGATCTGTTAATCCTGGAGACTGGAGAACAAGTCATTTACCTTCAGAACCACTCAATACATGAATTACGATCGCAGCTTTACAATTACTTTAGGAGCTTTTTCTAATTACAATGGACGGACATGCATGAAGGGAAAATATTTAGTAAGTTCTGTTTCCGGGTGGTTAACACAGAAGGTTGCTGGTTTGAGTTCTGGGGTCAGTTGGCATTTCTGTGTGGAGTTTGCATGTTCTCCCTGTGTTGGCGTGGGACATGCACTATAGGTGAATTGGGTAAGCTAAAATTGTCCGTAGTGTGTGTGTGAATGCAAGAGTGTATGGAGATTTCCCAGTGATAGGTTGCAGCTGGAAGGGCATTCAATGCGTTAAACACGTGCCGGATAAGTTGGCGGTTCATTCCGTTGTGGTGACCCTGGATTAATTAAGGGACTAAGCCGGAAACAAAATGAATGAATCAAAGAGTGATCATCAGCAATGCAGCGATTGGCTGACAGCACAGCAGCGTAATGACATCATCTGATTAATATTCAATTATCCATGTGGGCAAAATTGCATCAAGTTAGTAGTAAACGGTGTGTTAAATATGACACGCAATAACTTCACACTTTTGTTGTGAGCTGCAGGCAACAGACTAACAAGTGGTGTTAGTGAGGCCAGCAGGGGGCGCCCAACCTGCAGTCTGTGTGGGTCCTAATGCCCCAGTATAGTGAAGGGGACTCTATACTGCTCAGTGAGCGCCGTCTTTCGGATAAACCGTTAAATCGACGTCCCGACTCTCTGTGATCGTTAAAAATCCCAGGATGTCCTTCAAAAAAAGAGTAGGGGTTTCACCCTGGCCAAATCTGCCCACTGACCTCCTAACCCTCCCCATATCATAACTGGCTTCATCACTCTGTCTCCTCTCCACCAATCAGCTGGTGTGTAGTGTGCGGTCTGGCGCAAAATGGCTACCCAGATGCTGGTTTTACAGTAAGAAGGACTGAACCATCTGTAGCTGGACCACTGCTCCGGGATCAGCAGTGAAGTGCTGGAGGGACTGGGCTGTTCTTCCAGCAGGAGCACCAGAGCGACTGCATGGAAAAGCATTTGAAGTGGCAACGGCAATAGTGATGAACAAGTTTCCATCGGGTCTCCTGAAGACCACGCTTGTGTTGCTCTGCCGTAAGTTCAGTCAATCAGAACTCAACATGACCCTTTTCTTTTTGGATCTCCTCCTGTTAAATCAATTGTCCGACTCTGCGGTAAACTCTGACTGGTTGTTTCTTAGTGCACTTCCATTCATGAGTAGTTTTTTTTCAATCAACATCAACCTTTCATTCACCCCAAAACGTGGTCTTGTAATGCATTTAACATCTATTTTAGGGAACCATACTCCAATGCATGAACTCATTCCATTTTTCCCCCCAATTTATTAGTTGGGTTGGGAACAGAACTCAAGTTTTGGTAACACTTTAAAATAATGGTCTGTTAGTTGATGTTAGCTATCGTATTTACAAACTAATAATAAATAATACCTGTAAAGCATTTATTATTTACACATTTACAGTATTAACCCAGGCGATGCAGTGGCAGATGCAATACTGTAAAAAAAATCCTTGGTTGGGTTTAGGGAAGGAGGAGGAGGAGGGTGGGTCGGCCAGTCAATCATTCAGTCAGTCTCGACAGCGGCCTCCGGTGGGTTTACGTGAGAACAGCATGGGCGCAAACGGCACTCGCAAGAAACGTTTGAGATGTGAAAAAGCGAATACATGATCTCGCGGATTCATGAAAACAAAAACTGCACAAATACGTACCTCCCGGGAGGTGTTTAACAATCTGCAGAAACTACGTTTTCAGAATGAGCCTGGGCTGCATATATTCGATGCTATTTGCAGTTCATTTCTGCATTTGTCAGCGTTTTTCTATTTGCATGTGCATGTTTGAACTCCGTAACATCAGGTTCTTAAGTACAGAAAGATAACATTACCACATCAAATGCATGACTTTACAAAGCTACCAGCTATACTTAGTATTCGACTTTAATTAGTTTGGCTTTGACTCTAATGCCTCTATTATGAATTACAGCCCTTTTCTGCACATCGTGAATGGGAGCATTGTTTACTACAGTCTTGATTTGGTTTAGAGAGCAATAAATCCATCAGTTTATATTGATAAAGCAGTTGACAGCCGTTCTGAGGTCGAACCAAACACCAACTGCACCTGAAAGACAGATTCTCTGTGCAAACCCACAGAGCGCAGTTCAGCAGTCATTGTCTGCGTGTTTGATTTTAATGACTATAAAAAGAAAAATAGTTTATAATTTGGCTTTTGAGAAGAGAAGCTATTTTTAGAAACGTTCAGCACTTTTCAACAATATGTCTGGTTTTCTATTTCCGTGCTCGTTTGAACAAGCGCAGTGAATCGTGAAACTTAAAGCAGAGACTGAGGAAATAACTAGCTGAACAATGCAGGGCAACGTTAATAAATCATAACCTGCAGAGGTTTATCTTCAGAATATACATTCACGCCTCCTGTCTGTCCCAAAGGAGATATTTTTAGGAATGTTCAGGAGGCTCATTTCCCTCCAATGTAATGGGAAACAACATTCAGCAACACTTTAAGCTCCAATTCTCACTATTATATACTGACTTGTCACCTGAGATTTATTAAGATAATAACTGTGTATTAGCACTTATAAGGCATGCTCTTATTCTAAATCTCTAATTTCACACAATACCTAAAACAAACTACTATCTTGATAACAATTAATAAGCAGATAATTAGGAGCTTGAGGCAAAGCTAAAGTTAATATTTTATTCAACCCAGGCAAATTCTGAAAACGTACCCCTGTATACATTTCTGGAGAGCACCAAACATGTCTGTGTTGAATGGGTGATGTCAGGCATTGCCGAACTGCATTGCAGATCCGTCAGCGCCGCTTCAGAGGCATTGCTTGCTGCAGTAGTTGGCACTTTCTCAACTTTTCAAGCGACGACGGAAGCGTCAGCCAATCAGTTCGCAGTATGCAAATACACCAGCTCAGACAGTGGCCGATTGCTGACTAATTTCATTGGCTGATGCTGCTATGATGATTGCGTCAGCTTCACACACGGCCTCTGTCAAGCGTTGACGCTGAAGCCTCGTGTGAATGGGGTGTAAGGGGTAGATCTGGGATTGGGCCCTCATTATAGCCTTTGATCTTTGCATTTTTATTACAGTTTGCTCTTTAGAATAAGTTGTGTGTAAAATACAACACACGGGCTCATTGTGAATGAGAACCCCATCTAGATTTCTGGAGAGCCCGAATTTTGTACCTAAGGGTATGTCTGGCTGCATTTCGTCTATAAAACGAATGCTACGAGGCGGTATGACGCCGCCGCCAGCTTCTGTTTCTTTTTGCGATACCAGCTGACCATTGTGTGAATGGATTTCCCGCTGTTACCCGTTTGTCCAGTGGATCATATGTCGGTGGACTTGAGACGCAGAGTGGAGTTGACAGCAATGACGGAGCTTGAACGTTTCCAGAAAGCAGGTAAGACAAAAACAAAAGACAAACATAAACCAAACAAGTAAATAACAGGCTGAGAATGTGGTAAGATTTGAAAAATCAGCCGACCGCAAGGGCTTTTCTTTTTCTGGATTGCTTTCGAAAACACTCTAGGTTGGGTTTGGGGAAGGAGTAGGGTTGGGGGATTGGTCGGTCAGTCAGTCAGCAGTTGTCTCTGGTGGATTTTCGTGAGAACAGCAGGAGCGAATGGATCTAAACAAGTTTACACAGCGACCTCTGGTGGATTCACGAAAGCCAGAACTACAAAAAACATAGATCCTGAGACGTATTTGGTGCTCTCCAGAAATGTATACAGGGGTTCATATCCAGCCTGGGTCAGCCAGTAGTACTACTGAGCCAGTAGTATTTTCATTTCATTTTCTTGTCGACTTAGTCCCTTTAATAATTTGAGGTTACCACAGTGGAATGAACCGCCAACTTATCCAGCAAGTTTTTACGCAGCGGTTGCCCTTCCAGCCGCAACCCATCTCTGGGAAACATCCACACACACACTCATACACTACAGACAATTTAGCCTACCCAATTCACCTGTACCGCATGTGTTTGTACTGTGGGGGAAACCGGAGCACCCGGAGGAAACCCACGTGAACGCAGGGAGAACATGCAAACTCCACACAGAAACGCCAACTGAGCCGAAGCTCGAACCAGCGGCCCAGCGACTTGAAAAACACTTGAAAAAAAGATTAAATAAATAAATAACTGTAATCCTCATTAATGTGCTGCAGAAATAATCTGAGTTGACTTCATGCGGTCTGATCATTTTTTTGTACGTATTTAAGATTCATATATTCCATGAGTCACGCTGTGTTTGTCTGACAATAGCTCAACTTCAGGAACGAAAGAGAAAAAGAAGGAAAGAAGGGGAAAGCGGGTTGGTGTTTTATATGTTTTGCCAGTGCAGTATATATGGAGGAGCGGAAGAGAGCCCTTGCAGTGACCGGGAAAGCGGCTGCTATAAACCAAGAGCTCTCCACTTTATAAGACTCCGGGTTATTTTTTTTCGAAATTATTACCATCATTTGTCATCACATTAGTGTCTGGCTCCGATCCTGGAAGTGGAGCTTTTAAAACAGCCCCGCTACAATCAGAACAGAGTCCGGTTGACACTCGTGAACCTAAAAACTCTGGTTATTAGCGGCCACACTGTGCTATTTTTAGCTCGCCTTACCTCACTGCTCATATCTGCCCTACTGAACTTCATTTCAGTCGTGAACATGAGAAAACTAATACACACAAGTGGTCACACTGCATTGGTTATAGATTGATTTCACGCATCCGCCATTTTAAAAGTGAAAGCGAGGCTGCAGTGGGGAGAAACACAGAAGTATAGGCTGGAGTCACACAGAAACGGCGTCAGCGATGGCATATTGTTGTGTACCTGGCTGTATATCTTATCAGCGAAAAGCAAGTGACACAAATTTATCATGTTATGATTTCTGAGTGATCTGAACGTCTATTCTGAATGGTTGGTGAAAATAAAAAGGGATCAAACCTCATTCTCAGCTAAGCTAAGGGCAGTGCTTAATTTGTGAATTGCGAGGTCCCGATCGGGGTGCGGATCCGGCATGTAACCCGAGGATGTAGAGGTGCAGCGGATGAAAGTGAAGAGCGGGGGATCGTTGCGGACAAAAGTGAAGAGGGTTGGGGAGTTGCGGAAGACAGTGAAAGTTAACAGCGGACGGCGGAGGAGGACGGTTGAGAAGGAGCATCAGTAAAATAAGGTGCCGGATCAGATTTCAGAGGTGGCGGATCCGGCATTTTCCGGCACACATTAAGCCCTGGTTAAGAGGAATAGCACTACTTAGCTAACATTTTCTTTCCCAAACACATGGTTTAGATGCCATTTATTAAACTCAGGTTAATGAAAGTGTTAGGAGGGTGGAAGAAAGGAAAATAAAATAGAGGGAGAAAGGAAGGAATAAATAAAAGAAAGAAATAAACGAAGAAATGATTGACAGAAGAAGTAAGAAGGAATAGAGGGAGGAATAAATGAGGAAGTAAGGAGGGAGGAATGATGAAAGGAGAAAAGAAAGACGGAAAGATTGATAAGAAGGAAAAAAGGAAGCAAGAAAGAATGAATGAACGAACTAACTAATTCTCCTGGTCCTCTTCTTCTTCCTCCACCTCTTCTCCTCCTGTGTTGTGATCTGCAGTCTGCAGTCTTCCCCTGTCAGCAGTCCCACAATGCTTCTCTGCTTTCATCTTTAGTCAGTCATACGCATTTTTAAATCTCTTTAATATTAACATTATTTATTATTATTGTTGTTGCACATTGAAGCCACATTGCCTCCGGTGCTTCTCTCATCCAACACAATCCCAACAATTTAATTACTAAATCACTCTGTCATCGCTGTGGCTTTAGTTTAGAAATCAGTCAACCCACAGAATGGGTTTTGCCGTATCTTGTCTTGACTTCTGGATCGGTGGTTTGAGATCTCATCATGTGTGGTCAGTTTACAACATCAGGCTCGGGCTGGAAACTAAGTAACGCTGTTAATGAGAGGAACATTCCCTTCAAACATCCACCACTGCAAGAAGCACACAATTACACATCAATCATTACTCAAAAGACCGACAGGGATTATTTCATATAACTGCAGGCCAGAGAAAGAAAAAGATGGAGGGAGTATTGAAGAAAGGATGGAAGGCAGGAAGAAAAATGAAAGAAGAATGAAATAAATGAATAAAGAAAGAAAGAAGAAGATGGAGGGAGGGAGGGAGTGAGGAAGGAAGAAGGGATCAAATTAAAGAAGGAAGGAAAGGATTGAGAGAGGAAAGAACGAAAAAAGATGTAGGGAGATAGTAAGGGAGAAAGGATAAAATAAAGGAAGGAAGGAACGAAGGAAAGAGGGAGGGAAGAAAGAAAGAAAGATGGAGGGAGGAAGGTAGAAAGTATCAAGGAAGGAAGGAAGGAATGAAGAAGGAAGGGAAGAAAGAAAGAAAGAAAGAAAGAAAGAAAGAAAGATGGAGGGAGAGAGAGAGTAAGGAAGAAAGTATCAAAGGAAGGAAGAAAGAAAGAAAAAAAGAGGGAAGGAAGAAATGATGGAAGGCAGGAAGAAAAAATGAAAGAAGCACAAAATAAATAAAGAAATAAAGAAGGAAAGAAAAAGAAGAACGAACAAGATGGAGGAAGTAAGGAAGAACAGATCAAATGAAGGATGGAAAAAGAAAGAAAAAGAAAGAGGGGAATAAAGAAAGAAAGAAAGAAAGAAAGAAAGAAAGAAAGAAAGAAAGAAAGAAAGAAAGAAAGAAAGGGGAAGAAACTAATCAAATAAGGAAAAAAGAAAGAAAGAAAAGATGGAGGGAGGGAGCTTCTCAGAGAAAGAGAGGAAGACATGTGGATATTTCTCCTTCAACAGTGCTGAACATCATTAAAGATTGAAGGAATCTGGAGGAGTTTCAGTGCGTAAAGGACAAGAGCGCAAGCCTAAGCTGAACTACTGTCTGATCCCTCAGGCGGCGCCGCATCAAGAATCCTCATTCATCTATCAGCCAGATCAGCACATGGGCTCAGCACTACTGCGCTAAACCTTTGACAAGTACCACAATACCGAGTCACATCCACAAACACCAGTCACAACTGCACTGTGCCAAAAGGAAGCCCTATGCTAACAGTGTCCAGAAGTGCCGTCGACTTCTTTGGGCTCGGAGGCCTCTGGGATGAACCATGACACAGTGGAAACGTGTCCTGTGCTCAGATGAATCAGTGTTTCAGGTATTTATGGGAGAAATGGACACCGTGTGCTCCAGACCAAAAAAGCATCATCCTGACTGTTTCCAGCCGCAAGTGCAAAAGCCAGGCTCTTGGTGTCTTCTAAACATTGTGTGTTGTATTGTGTGCAGTGAAATACAAGTCAAAGTAAATTTAGAAATCTTTATTTTTTGTATTTGTGTTTTCCATACTGTCCCATCTGTTTCTGATATGGAGTCAGGGCCGGCGCTTCCATAGAGGCGACCTAGGCGGCCGCCTAGGGTGGCAGAATAGAGAGAGCGGCGTCCCCGAAACTACCCTCGCCACCCGCGCCCTCATCCGCGTCTAGGGTGGCAGAATAGAGAGAGCGGCGTCCCCGAAACTACCCTCGCCACCCGCGCCCTCATCCGCGTCTAGGGTGGCAGAATAGAGAGAGCGGCGTCCCCGAAACTACCCTCGCCACCCGCGCCCTCATCCGCATCTAGGGTGGCAGAAAAGAGAGAGCGGCGTCCCCGAAACTATCCTCGCTCCCCGCGCCCTCATCCGCGTCTAGGGTGGCAGAATAGAGAGGGCGGCGTCCCCTGAACTACCCTCGCCACCCGCGCCTCAGTTATATCCGTGTCTAGGGCGGCAGAATAGAGAGGGCGGTGTCCCCTAAACTACCCTCGCCACCCGCGCCTCAGTTATAGCTGCGTCTAGGCCGGCAAAATAGATCCCCCCCGGTTTCACTTTAGGTTTGAGGGCGACATGACCATCCTTTGCCTAGAGTGGCAGTTCAGCTTGCTCCGGCCCTGTATGGAGTCCTACCTGTAAATACCGTCTTATAGACATATACTTTTTAGATCTTTCCCATCCTGGCAGTTAAAATGTACCTTTAAGATGTAGGAAACAGCCTGGAAATCAGTGTGTGGATGTGTAAAGCGCATCAAAACAAACTCTTGTATTTTACCAGATGTGCCAATTTAGCTCTTGAGGTTTTTCAGTGGAAATATATGTCTGGATCTAGGCAGAGGGTTTGAACAGTCATAAAGGGACACTTCCTTCCTAGCGGCGGTTTGTCGTATGTTAATAGGACCTAATTGTCTATTAATCTTTTCCATTTGTGTCCAAGATTAGTGTGTGTTGCATGTCTACCAAACCGTAGTGTTTATTTCTGCTGTCAAAATGATTCATGTTTAGACAGATCTGGAAAAAAAAAAGACCAACAACTCCCATTGTTCTGGCTAATCAGAAAGATCTTCACATTCAGCACAAAAGCTCTCACAGACACTGGAAGAGGAAGAAAGGAGGAGATTTCAGAGATCGCTGATGATGATCTGGTGCTCTCATGAACCACCACATCTGAGGAGTTGAGGAATTATCTGAACAAGAGAAACTCTTGAGGATTTCAGTCAGCTCTGGGAAGAGGAGGTGAAGGAGGAGGAGGAGAGATGATCAAAAAGATGGAGGAGGAGGAAGAGAGGGAAGATGAAGAAGAAGGAAAAGGTGAGAAGATGATGGAGGAGGAGAAAAAGATGAAGAAAAAAGATGAGGAGAATATGGACCAAAAGATGGAGGAGAAGAAGAAAGACGAGGAGGAGAAGATAAAAAAAAGAGAAGAAAAGGAAGAGGAAGAAGAAGATGGAGAAGATAAAGGAGAAGAAGAAAAAATATGATGAAGAAGAAGAAGATGTAGTAGAAGTAGAACAAGGTTTTCTGACCAACTAAAGTCACATGCAAAAGTTTGTGCACCCCTCTGTGGCTGCTTAATTGTGTTCTTTCTTTCAACCCAGGCTCATTCTGAAAACGTTTCTGGAGACCGATATTTACGTGGTCGCGACCTCTAAAGGTGGCAATAGTCTTTAGCCTCCTTGGTAGAGCAGCCGACTTCCATGCGAAAGGTCGGCGGTTCCATACCAGCTCGGAGCAGGTTGGGTGGCATGGGACCAGCTGGGTTACATTGGTGCCGTGACCGGGATGGGAGTGAGGTTAGGGGGGTGAGTGTAACGGAGGTCAGCTAGTAAGTGCTGTGCAGGTAAACCTCACTCCTCTGACCTCTAAAAGCTGATTTATACTTCTGCGTCAAACGTTGGTGTATGCTACGACGCATAGCCCTTCGCTGTGGCTGTCGGCGTCGCTGATGTGCACCTCTCAAAAAATGTAACGACACGTCGCAACGACGTGTAGCGCAAGCTCTGTGATTGGTCGACTTGTTATCGCTGATGAGTCTGGGCGGGACCGAGAGCCGCGTGAATGGTGCGAGCCTGATGGAGCGATTGTTTACAAGTGTGTAGTCTCGTGAAGGAGCACCGGATGGAAAGTTTTGTTCTGTTTACCTCATAGTTAAAGTTGTTGCACGTCCGCCGTTTCCTGCCTCAAAATGAGCGAGTTTGAGCCACTTGTACATCTTGGAAGTGTTCAGGAAAACAAAACACCAGTGAAGAAACTCGAGAAGTGTTAATGCAGACCAACAGAGACAGAAGTATAAATGCAAAGCTACGCGCATTGCATGCGCTGTGGGTTACGCCGGTCACTTGACGCAGAAGTATAAACCAGGCTCAAAGCTGCTCTAGCGACAGATGCTAGAGTTCAAAGTCTTTAGCCTCCTTGGTAAAGCAACCGACTCCCATGCGGAAGGTCGCCGGTTCGATACCAGCTCAGAGCGGGTTAAGTAGCGTAGTAACTGCAGGGTTACATCTACAGGCTGTTATTTCAGCGAAAGGGGGCTCTACAAACGATGTCATTATTCTGCTGGGGTGCCCATGTTTTTGTGCCTGTCTGTTTTTGTTAAGCTTCTGCATCTGCTGATTAAATAAATGTCATGTCAGAACTGAAATGTGGATTTTCTCTAGAGTATAAAATATATCCAAATGAATTCACTGATTTGAGAGGCAGATTTGCTATCGCTTGCAATTATGAGAATGATCAGGGGCGGCCAAACTTTTGCTTGAAACTATTGTAATTTCAGACTGAAGAATATTAAAAGTGTGCTCGATTCAGTGTGAACAGAAGGAACGGAGAGAGTGGACATTCTGAGAACGGAGGAAATATTTCTCTGAAGTTTTATGTTGCGTAAGAGAGCTGAGGTATGAAGTCCACATCCACAAACAATCAATACCAATGCATTTCTCACCTAGTCCATGGAGAAGATCAAACCACTCTGATTTGCAATGTACAATGATGAGTTTATGATGAGGAGTCTTTGTGCATCTCAAACCTCATACCTGATTTAGGAAGAGCTGAACAGAAAATAAATCTGAGCAACCGTGTGATGTTCATCAGGAGATTCAACATGGAGAACAGGCTCAGAGGAATGTTTTCGGTGTCTCTGCCATGAAATATGAATGTAAAACCTCATATGAGCACGCTGTACCTAATAAAGTGGGTGCATGTGCAAATCAATTTCAACCCCCAAAACAATAACACAATAACAAGAATAAAACATTCAGGGCTGTGTTATGCATCAACCTTTAAAGCAACGTTTTGGCTCTGAGAAGTTTTCCCCCCAAATCTCTTCAGCATTTAACAGAGAGCTAAGTGGCAGCCCTGAGCTTGTTTGCGGCTGTGCTTCTGCTTTCTGTCAGCTCTTTTCCATCTACCTGTTTTAGAGTGAATCGAATGCTGCACTAGTGTGACGATGAAGCATGTGTAAGTTCAGGGTAACACTCTGGTTTAAGTAACAATTCACACCATTCAATTTGGGATTATTACCTGCCTATTCATTCATTCATTTTCGGCTTAGTCCCTTTATTAATCAGGGGTCACCACAGCGGGATGAACCGCTAACTTGTCCTGCAAATTTTTTTCACAGCGGATGCCTTTCCAGCTGCAACCCATCACTAGGAAACACCCATACACTCTCATTCACACACATACACTACAGCCAAATCAGCTTACACAATTATACCACATGTACCGCTCCTACACTGCATGTCTTTGGACTAGGGAAACCAGAGCACCCGGAGGAAACCCACATGAACAAGGAGAATGTGCAAACTCCACACAGATATGCCAACTGGACCACTGCACCATCGTGACGCCCCATTGGCCGCCTTTTATTGAGATATTAAATATGTGCAGTGTGTAAGATTGACACCCAGTGGTTGAACTAGGTATTGCACTACAAAATCGAAACACTTTTAAGGTTGCCAGATTGTTAAAATTGAACAAGTGATATTGGACAAACTTGGGAGGGTTTACTTATTCAACTTATCCAGCAAGTTTTTACACAGCGGACGCCCTTTCAGCCACAACCCATCCCTGGGAAACTTCCACTCACATTCACACACACACTCATACACTACGGACAATTTAACCAACCCAATTCACCTGTACCACGTCTTGTGGGGGACTGTGGGGGAAACCGGAGCACCCGGAGGAAACCCACTCGAACACAGGGAAAACATGCAAACTCCACACAGAAACGGCAACTGAGCCGAGGCTTGAACCAGCGACCTTCTTGCTGTGAGGCGACAGCACTACCTACTGCGCCACTGCTTTGCCCTAGTGCGATTCAACTCGACTAAATAGGGCAGGTGTGAAACCCCCAGACAAACACAGAACACACACACACTGCAGTGCTTTGTACTTTTCTCCATGAACAAACTTTGTCCACTTGCAACCTATGAAACACCAAAACAAACCCCTTACAAAACAGATTTTTGCATAATAGTTCGCCTTTAAAGCATACGTTTATAGTTCTTTGTCAAAATCAAAAAGTGTTTGGAGGTTTTGGGCTTTGAACATCAGCAGGCTGAGTAAAGTAAATGACGTAATTGTTAGAAAAGGATGTTTTTACATGACGCATTGGTTCAACTCTAGACAATGCCAAAGAAAATCCAACTTTTCCTTTATTGTCTTCCTTCAAGCTGACTAATTAGGTGTGCGTGTTTCTGTGAGTGACGGTGGCGGACGTACGTCAAGGGTTTTCCTGGGCATCCTCTGAGTCGGAGAACCAGCGTTTCTCTCCGCAATCTTTCCCGAGCAGCTTGCTAATAATCCTGGCCAAGCATTCAAAAGGCCTTCGCTTGTGAGATAACACAGAACCGGCTGAATGTGGGCCAGTTTATTACAATGCAGGAAACACTGCGATAGTGAAGGAGGGAGGGGTGCTTTAAAGCCGTCATTTCTCACAGCCTATATGTGTGTGTGTGTATGTGTGCTTCAGTTTCTTGCCGCATTACTTCCTGTGCAGTCTAGGAGAAAACCCTGCAGTTTATTAATGTTATTAAAGTACAAATGAAATCAAAACTAGCCGTATTGATTTTGTTAGCTAGTTTGGTGGTAAACAACTCATCTGTGCATGTTATCATTAAGAAAACAGAAGTTAACTCTAAAACAAATGTTCACAAAGATAAAACCCAGACTTATTATGGATATGTACCCCTGTATACATTCCTGGAGAACTCCAAATACATCCCAGGAGGTATGTTTTTAGGCGGTTTTCGTTTTCGTGGATCCACCAGAGGCTGCTGTGTGCCCTTTTTTCCAATCTTAAATTTCTCTCGCGAGTGCCATTCGCATCTGCTGTTCTCAAGTAAATCCACCAGAGACAGCTGTCGACTGACTGACCAACCAACCAATCCTCCCACCCAGCGCCTTTCCTAAACCCAATCAATAGTATTTTGAAAAGCAATCCAGATAAAAAAGACCTGATTTTTACCATGTTTTTCAGATTTTACCACGTTCTCACCCTGTTATTTACTCTTTATTTTAGTTTTGCATTTTGTTTTACCCACTTTCTGGAACTATCTTTCGCTAGACTCGAAGCTGTCATCATGGCCAACTCCTTTCTGTCTCAAGTCCGCCAACGTATGCAGCGAGCCACTGGACAAATTGGTAACAGTGGAAAAGCCGTCCACACAGAGGTCAGCTGGTAAGTGCAAAGAGGAACGCCGTCATACCTCCGTATAGCATTCATTTTAAAGACGAAACGCCATACGTACTTCTGGCTACATAAATCACGATCTCCAGAAATGTATATAGGGCTACATTTTCAGAATGAGCCTGTGTTGAAGAAATCAGTTTTTGCAAATGAGTTATTAAAACTAAATGTGCTGGAAAAATCTGTTAAACATAAATTGGGGAAAAATATTACATAATTAAAATTTAGCAGAGGGGGGCTAATAATTCTGACTTCAACTGTGTGTGTGTATATATATATATATATATATATATATACATACACACACACGCACATATATATGCATACATATATATACACATACATATATATATATATATATATATATATATATATGTATATATGTGTATGTGTATATATATGTATGTATGTGTATATATATGTATGCATATATATGTGTGTGTGTGTGTGTGTGTGTGTGTATATATAAATACATACATATATATACATACATACATACATATATATATATATATATATATGTATATATATATATATATATATATATATGTATATATATATATATATATATATATATATATATATATATATATGTGTGTGTGTGTGTGTGTGTGAGGGGGATGCATTTTTTATTACTCATCCATTTAGTTTTTATTAAGTTATATTAAGTCTGCATAATTAAGGGCGTGGCCACTTGAGTGACAGCTAGCTCTTGCTGCTCGCTGTTTCATCAGGTCAGCTGATTCCGGCTAATTAGCTGCTTAACTTGGCATATTTATTGTATTTTTGTGTTGTTTTAAGTGGCTTTACACAGTCAGTTACCTTTTGGAATTATTTCCTACAATTATCAGATGATATGGCATGTTTTTAAAAGTCTAAACACTTTATTTATACAGTGAACAGCCAAGCACATGTGGTCCGAACACAAACGAGTCGCAGGTAATGAAGTATTAATCGTGCTCCCAAAGAAAAGCACATCTAAGCAAAATGCTAGCAGACGTCTGTAGCTCCGCCTCTTTGACCCTATTTGGTCAGTGCAATGATGCGCGAATGAAATGGCGAAGGTTGGCTACCCCAACTTAAAGTTAATTTGCGTTCTTCAGAAACCTATGGGTGACATCATGGATACTAAATAAGTTACATCATCTTTTCCATATCTTTTACAGTCTATGGTTCAACCACATCCCAATGGTTCTCTATTGGATTGAAATCTGGTGACTGTGGAGACCATGAGTACAGTGAACTCATCGTCATGTTCAAGAAACCAGTCTGAGATGATTCTCACTTTATCAAATGGCACATGATCATTATTATATACTGCAGCAGATCATCTTGACCATGTCTACATGACTAATTGCATTGAGTTGCTGCCATGTGATTGGCTGAGCAGTCGGACAGGTGTACCTAATAAAGTGGCCGGTGAGTGTACAGCATGCATGTTTTTTCTGACATTTTTTGGTAAAAATTCCTTCAGTAAGTATCTCCGGCCACACCTCAGGGATGATGTTAGCGCAGGTCGTCCAGAAGAGCCTACCGCCAGTGTGTCGCTAACACAATATTTACGTTGTGAGCTGCTAAACGGTGATTCAGTATGGAAACTACTAGAAATTAGACCATATGTGGTTTGTCACAGGTTTTTATGATTATTGCAGATGAAATGTGGGACTAAAATCAGGAAGAGTTGAATTATTCCGCTGCAGCACAATCATCGGTTTAATAGCGGCCAGATTAAAGAGAGAGAAAAAAAGAGGATTTCTGTCGTTCTTAGAAAGAAAGTGTGAGGAAGTGCAGTAATCTCGGCTCAGATGGAAATTATTGCTGTTTGCTCTGGCAGTGAATGAGTGAATCCTTTTTTCCCTCCTAAAGGTTTTATTGAAAATGTATTGGATTTAGTTTGAATTGATTCAGAACTATTGTATTGTGTTGTATTGTACTGTAAATGTGTGTCTGTATATATATATATATATATATATATATATATATATATATATATATATATACATACACAGTTGAAGTCAGAATTTTACGCCCCCCTTTGATTTTTTTTCTTTTACAAATATTTCCCAAATGATGTTGAACAGATTGAGGAAATGTTCACAGTGTGTCTGATAATGTTTGTTCTTCCAGAGAAAGTCTTATTTGTTTTATTTCAGCAAGAATAAAAGCAGTTTTTAATTGTTTAAACAACATTTTAAGCCTTTAAGCTATATTTGTTTTGGATAGTCTACAGAACAAACCATTGTTATACAATAACTTGCCTAATTACCCTAACCTGCCTAGTTACCCTAATTACCCTAGTGAAGCCTTTACATGTCACTTTAAGCTGTATAGAAGTGTCTTGAAGAATATCTAGTCTAATATTATTTACTGTCATCATGACAAAGAGGAAATAAATCAGTTATTAGAGATGAGTTATTAACACTGTTATGATTAGACATGTGCTGGAGAAATCTGCTCTCTGTTACACAGACATTGGGGTGAAAATAAACAGGGGGGTGAATAATTCTGACTTCAACTGTATATACAAACTACTGGTCAAAAGTTTGAGGTCAGTGTGGTGTTTAAATGTTTTAAATTCTGCTTCTGCTCACCAAAGCTGCATTTATTTAATCAAAAACAAGTACAAATTGTAAAATAGTCAAAATGTTAATGCGCTATAAAATAACTGTTCAAAAGTAGATTATAATTTCATTTAATAATGTATCCCAGCGATTTATTGGTGAATATCAGCTTCATTACTCGAGTCTTCGGAGTTACAAGATCCTTCAGAAATCACTCTAATATTAATTATTATTGTTATTATTACTATTATGAATTGTAATAGTAAAATAAAAGCAATGATGACTGGAGTAATAATTTCATTTGAAACTACAATCAATATGAAAGGAGTTATTTAAAATCGTTATAAATATTTAACAATTTAACTTTTTTTTTTTTTTACATTTTTATAATTAGCGCCTTGGAGTTTGCATGTTCTCTCTGCGTTCGTGTGGGTTTCCTCTGGGTGCTCCGGTTTCCCCCCACAGTCCAAACACATGCAGTACAGGTGAATTGGGTAGGCTAAATTGTCTGTAGTGTGTGAGTGTGTGTGGATGTTTCCTAGAGATGGGTTGCTGCTAGAAGGGCATCTACTGTGTAAAAACTTGCTGGATAAGTTGGCGGTTCATTCCACTGTGGCGACTCTGGATTATTAAAGGGACTAAGCCGACAAGAAAATAAATGAATCAATGAATGAATTAGCGCCTTGACGTATTGACCGGTAGTGTGTGTATATATACATTTAGAACAAAATATAGCAACAAAATATAAAATAAATAAATGAATAAAAGAATACATGACTGATGAAAAGGTGAAAAAAATATATCAATAAATTCAAGCTGAAAAATTACTAACTTAAGGTTCGTACACACCGGGACGCTTTTCATTTGTGTTTATCGTCAGCGTTTTTCTATATTTAAACTCAAGCAATTTCACTGGCGTCAAGCAGAAGAGCATGCAAAATCACTGCTTGACGTTAGATGGCGCTCCACAACTTTAGGCTACTGACACCCGCTTGTAACACAGAAGAGGACGAGAGAAAGTTGACACGCTTGTTGTTAAAGTTACTGGTGACTTAAACAAGCATGGATGGATCAGGCAGCAGCTCCAGCTCTAGCGATGAAGAAATGATTATTGTTCAGCAGAGCAATAAGCAGCTCCACGTTCATATCGCCTCTAGGCATCCTCAGTGTTCGCTCGCATTGACAGTTTTGCGCTTGAGCGCCTCCAAGTGCTGTTTACTGTAACTTCAGCAGCTCCGTGGACCTGAACAAAAGTGGCAATCTGATTGGAGGAGAAGGCTTTGACTAAACAAAAATGTGAGCATGAGGCATTTCTTTAAAAAAACACGCTTTTACGCCTGGTGTTTTGCACTTTGGTGTGCACGATCACATTGACGCCCTTTATTTAGTCACGAGGCGTTAAATGACGATGGAAAACGCGAGCAAAAAACGTCTCGGTGTGCACGGGCCTTCATTCTGAAGCATCAAGACATTTGGAATCAAACAAATAATTCAAAACAAGTATTAAACACAAACAAACAAACAAACAAACAGAATAACGCATAAATAAATAAATAAATAAATAAATAAAGCAAATTAAACTGAAACATTGAGACATCAGGAATCATTCATTCATTTTTCTTCAGCTTAGTCCCTTTATTAGGGGTCGCCAAAGCCAAAGTTTTATAAACTTGTCTCTGTTTTGGAGCACACTAGCTAATAGACATCTGCTGATACTAACATCTAAAGAACGAAATTGAAATGTGACGGAGCCTTTAAGAGTCTAGTCTGTGGCTTTAAGAAGTAATCAGGACACTCTATTTTTCCTGGATGATGTTTTGATGCCTCTTTTTTTTCTCCCTGACAGAGATTCCTGTTCTCTAAATCTCTTCCCTGGAAATTGTAGATTTCCTCTGATTTCATTTGTGCAGTGTTCCACTACCTGCCAGCAATCGCAGGAGAGGCTTTCGATTGGAGACTTGCGATGCAAACGAAATTAATAGCATCAAATCATGTACACACAATCTTTTTTTTTTTTTTTTTTTTTTAGAATATGCAAAAATCATACAAATACAAGAAAACATCAACAGATAACAAATACAAAGCAACAAAACAAAAAACATCAACAATAGTCGGGTACTGGTATGCGCGTGAGTGTGTGCGTGTGAGTGTGTGTATGCATGTAAAGGTAACTTGGTGGACAGGTCAGAGTACATACATTAGGAACAATAACAGTCAATAAATGAAGCAAGTGTCACAGATATAGATAAAACATATAGAAAGAAACCAGTCAGAGGTAGGGAGTAACAACAATGCTTATTAATGTATGATAGTAAATATGAGAGTAAAAAGAGAGAAAGGACAAAAGTAATAACTGACAACAATAATAATAAATCACAAGTGCTACACCAACTACTACTACAGAAAGTTACTTATATTACAACTACTACTGCTTCTACTACAGCCACAACCACGACTACTACTACTAACGTGTCTACTAATACTGATACTACTACAACGACTACCACTACTGATACTACTATAGCGTTTGCTACAACTAATACAACAATGTCTACTGCGACTACTACTACTACCACAATCACTTCTACTACATCAACATCAACAACATCTACTACTGATATCACTACACCAACACACCTTAATCTTAATATTCTCTTAATTAGATTAAAGCAAATAATTGGAGTAGTGATGTCCATGTAAATGTAGTCAGTGTCAGGCCGAGTCTCCAGCAGACGAGAACCTACGCACCCTGTCATAAAGCGTGAATCCTCTCAGACTGGCTTCTCCAACATTGACAAAGTCCAGCTGAAGGCTTTCTTCTTCATTCCAGATGACTTTATTAATCAGTGATGTGAGTCATGTCAGAGATGTATGGATGCAGTCCTCCAAGCTCATGATGGAGTCAGACACAATCTTCATTCTGTCTCCACTGCAGCAGGACTTTATATTCTATACTGGACATTATTTCTGTTCAGTGATGAGACTTTAGTCTGAGCAGAGTCAGACCGCACTGTCCTCATCAAATCAGTCAACATCAAGACATGATCAGATTTATTGAGCTCAAACCAGCAAAATCTAGAGGCCTTCACCTTTCATAGAGACACTTCTGATGCAAAATGATCACCTATAGGAGTCAAGTTACTTGCTGTTCCTAAAACTAGGATAGGCGACAAGACTTCTATCAGGTAGTGTAGAAAACCATCAGAGACCCATTAGAGAACATCCTATACAAGTCTAAACTACTATACAAGTTATTTTAGTCTATTTAAAATAATAAAAACCTGCTGCAATGTTCTGGAAAGGCTATTTTGTGGCAGCAAAAGCCCTAAAGAACATTACTATAAGCTTTTTTTTATTTGATTAACAATGGAAAAAACCAAATAGTAACTTCGGGGGGACATTCTGTGTTTGCTGAGATCATACTTGTATTGCTCAACAGCGTTTATTCACTTTTATTACGCTAAAGATAAATTATTTAGCTACTCCAAATGGAAAAAAAAGACTTCCATTCAGGTTTGGAAGCAGACGCGGGTCAGTAAATGATGACAGAACAGTTGTTTTTGTGTGATTATTCATGGACACTGTTAATGCTTTATAAACAGTCATGATAAAAGGCCTCATTTCCCTCTTAGTAACTATAAATAGTCTTAATATCTCTGTTGAACACACTCGATCGCCTTAAGTTCTCCCCCAGATCAGTATTTTTCACAGCGCTTTTAAAACACATTAGAAATACCGGGCGCTTCTTCCAGGAGAGCGCTTGCTTCATCTTTACTGATGAAAAGTTGCACTGGAAACTCTGGTTTTGGATCGCATGAGGTATGTTTCTGGTTTAGCTAGAATGGGAGAAGTGTTTATTTGCGGTTTTCAATCATTCAGAGCTGTGGCGGTGTGACAATATCCAGGTTTCTGAACACTTTCAGAGGCGTCCCTCTGCCATAAACACAAAGCCGGCACAGGTAATATATAACAGAACACAGAGTCAGAGAAATGCTGGAAATGACTCAGAATGTGGCACTTTTTAACCCACAGACAACCACACAACATTAAATTACATTAAATAAATATTAAGTATAAAATCTATTAAATTAAAAATATTTTAAATTCAGTACAATTTGATTCAATTAAAAATAAAACAAATAAAATTCAAAATATTCATTCATTCATTTACTTTTCAGCTTAGTCCCTTTATTAATCCGGGGTCGCCACAGCGGAATGAACCACCAACTTATCCAGCACATGTTTTACGTAGCGGATGCCCTTCCAGCTGCAACCCATCTCTGGGAAACACACACATTCACACACACACACACACACATGCACACTACAGACAATTTAGCCTACCCAATTCACCTGTACTGCATGTGTTTGGATTGTGGGGGAAAGCGGAGAACCCGGAGGAAACCCACGCGAACGCAGGGAGAACATGCAAACTCCACACAGAAATACCAACTGACCCAGCTGAGACTCGAACCAGCGACCTTCTAGCTGTGAGGCGACAGCACTACCTACTGCGCCACTGCAACACCAAATTAAAAATGTATTCAATGAAATAAAAAATGTAATTACATTAAATTCTTTTATAAAATAAATAAAATAAAAATATGTTAAACTAAATTAAAATTATATTAAGTTAAGGATTAAAGAAATATAATAAAAATATTAAATTAAAATAAAGAAATATTAAATTAAATAATAAACTAAAACTTTTTAGCTGCCTTATCAAATCACTTGTGTAAAAAGAGCAGAAACAGCACAATTCTTGAAAAGTTTTGACTGATTATTCGTATTACGTTCAATCCGGTTAAATCTGTAAACGTTAGGAATACTTGAAGATGAGCTGATCGAATCGAAATTGATGGAATTGCTATAAAATAATGCACACCTGATGGTGGTGATGTGGTCGAGGGTGTGCATTACTTTCAAACAATAATCCAACAGAGAGCATTCTGTTGTTACTGGTTCAAGTCAAGCAAATTATTTTTTGAGTGAGATGCTAATGGTCTAATCCAATTCAATGATCTATGCTAAGCTAAGCTAAAAGTGCTCCTGTCCGACCTGGATATTGGCTTAAAGGATTTTAAAAAATGGTGAAACTCATGTGTATAACTGTTGAAGAGCTCTGTGGTCATTTTTGAGCGAGATGCTAATGGTCTAATTCAGTTCAATGATCTATGCTAAGCTAAGCTAAAAGAACTCCTGTCCGACCTGGATATTGGCTGAAAGGATTTTTTAAAATGGCGAAACTCATGTGTATAACTCTAGAAGAGCTCTTTGGTAATTTTTTTTGGAAAACTGTAACCCTAACCCTAACTCCAGAAAAGCTGTAAAATGAGCCTATATTTCAAAAAAAAAAAAGTGGGGGTGTTTCTTTAGAGCTAGTAGCGCTGTTGATGCAGATCCAAAAAGCCTCGGATTTGCTAAAGATCTGGTCATCTGGCCATTATTAAGTCACGGGTAATTTCTTGTGTTTGGCGACGCACAGACTTAAGATATACTGACCCTGTTTACCTGTTTGTGAGGCTTTTACATGAGCCTAAACATCTTCACCAGGAATATGTGTAGAGGCAGAACATTGTTAGTGATTATTGTGTCAGATATTAAACTATGAGCAATGATTAACAATAATTTAGTTTTGCTAAAAATGTCATTCTGTATAGCTTGGAGAAATCAGCAATTTAAATATGCATGCTGGATAATATGTCTGATAATTACCCTTAATTGACCTGCACAGACTTTAGTCAGAAAAGCTAATGTTATAAAATAGCTTAGGTTGGCTATTTTAATTAATTACTTAATAAATAAATAAATTTATATATATATATATATATATATATATATATATATATATATATATATATATATATATATATATATATATATATGTGTGTGTGTGTGTATATATATATATAATTTTATATTTATTTATAATTATTAAAACTTTAAATAATTAATAATTAGATAAATAAATAATGAATTAATTAATTATTTATATTTATTTTGTTTATGTATGCTTTTGTTATGTATGTATGTTGTATGTATTTTATATTTATTTATCTATTTATGTATTTAATTATTTGTAGTTATTTATTTATTTATTTATTTATCCATCTGTCTATTGTAGTTTTATTTATTTATTTATATATTTATTCTATATAATATTTTATTATTTTATATTTGTTTTTCTTTCTTTCTTTCTTTATTTTAATACTAATTTAAATATTTATGTAGGTATTCATTTAATTGCTTATTTTATTTATTTATTTTTTATTTATTATAGTTGTATCCATTTGTGTATGTACTTATTTTTTATGTATTTGTAATTTAATTATCTATTTATGTATTTATTTAATTATTTATCTATTTTATTTCCATTTATCTATTTGTCCATTATAGTTTTATTTATGTATCTATATATTTATTTAATTTTATATTTTATTACTTTTTGATTGTTTTTCTTATTGACAATAATGACTTATTGTTTTAATATTTTGTTATTATATTTGCGTACGTATTTATTTTATGTATTTATTAGTTGTTTGTTTGTTAATGTATTTATTTATTTGTATTTTTTATATTTATTCATTTATTTATTTTTATTTAATAATTAATTTATTTTATTATTTATTTATTATTTTATTATTATTTATTTATTATAGTTATATTTATGTATGTATGTATTTTATTTATTTTGTTAATGTGTTTATTTAATTATTTATTTTATTTGTATTTATTTTTTTATATTAGTTCATTTTTTTATTAATATATATTTATTTATGTGTTTATTTATTTATTCAAGTTTTAAAAGGGTTATAAAAAGACGAAGCGCTGTATCTCATCAGGAGCTCCGTTTGCAGATAAGAGTCTTCAGAAGGTTGGAGAAGGTTTGCCTGATGCTTTTCAAAAGCCTCATAATTACTTCCAGGCTGCGTCCCACTGTTGTCTGTACAGTAAATGCAGGTCTGAGAGGGTTGGAGAGTTTAAGCTGAAGACGTCACGTGATTTTATCAGACTCAACAAGACCTCCCGCACTCCATGTGGACTTTTGCTTTAAAAAAAACAGTGCATTAATAAAAAAAAAAAAGATGCATTAATTGTAATCATGGTCTCTGGTTAATGTAGAATTTAACTGTAAAACATGCAGTTTTGAAATAAAGAAATGCATGAAAATTAGACCTACATATACATATATATATATATATACATATATATATATATATATAACAAATGTAGTCAGTAATAATCGAGTCTGCTCTGTTGAATTATCATAAAATATTGCACATTTGAGGTGTAATTGAAAGTCAATCAATTATTCTTTATGCATTTTGAGCAAGGACCTGAGGCTTTCATACTCCCACAAGTGATGGTATGCTCTTCATGCTGGACTGGAAAATCTGAATAGTGAATTGACGTGGAGGACTGACATATTTATTTAGCGTTTATTAATGTTTGCCTATTTTAGGTGCGCTGAGGCTTCATTATAGGTTATCTTTACTTTCATTACGGTTTGCTTGTGTTGAAGGAATTCCCGATAGGAGCTCTACTGGAGCCATATTGAGGGAGATGAGTGTGGATGTGCTGCTTATAGAGAATCTGCTGAGCTATTTCTGCCTTGTCCTGGGCTTCTGTGTGTCTGATGCTTGACTGAGGCGTGCTGTCGGTTTCATGCAGCTCTTTGTATTTTTGTTGAGATTGATGTGCAATGAGTTTCAGAGACTGAATTACGGTGTGTTCGTCACATGTGTGACATCCGAGGGATAGAGTGAATATGATGCATGAACATTCATTCATTTGTTCTCCTTCGGCTTAATCTTATTTATTAGGGGTTGCCACAGCAGAATGAACCGCCAGCTATTTCAGCATATGTTTCACACAGCGGATGCCCTCCCAGCTGCAATCCAGTACTGGGAAATAAATTCATTCATTCATTTGCTTTTCAGCTTAATCCCTTTATTAATCCGGGGTCGCCACAGCAGAATGAACCGCCAACTTATATCCAGCAAGTTTTTATGCAGCGGATGCCCTTCCAGCCGCAACCCATCTCTGGGAAAGCATGTCAATATAATAATTTCTGCTTCAAAACAAACGAAAGACTATGATAAATCATTCAACTCAAGGCTGAAAGCTGCAAAGCAGTCGTCAGTAACTAAATAGCAAAATAATAAACATCTCAAGAAAGAAGGGAAAAAAGAAAGTCACTTCTGTAACTCTTCTAAAGTTTTGATTTGGGTTTGTGTCATTTTTTAATGCTCAGTCATGTTATAAGCTGATCGTGTTTGTGGAATGAAGCAGGCGAGTTAGCTCCACCAATATATGAGCATGCAGAGCAGGATTCTCTCGATGGACACCGGCGCAATATCACTCGTGATTATGAGCCGCAGTTTCCGTGTAAACTTAGTAAAGGCGAGCTTCTTTGGCGATGATGTGTACAGTGTTAGATTTTACATTTAGCGGACATTTGCGTTGAACACGCAGTGAACGCAATGCATCGAGATTCAAGCACCTTCTCCGAAAACACTCGATTGATCTCAGCTGGCGGATCAACATTCATGTTATGATCGATCTCATCTGCGCCATTATTATTATTATAACTTTAGGTGGGGTTTGCAAACCTGTGTACTTTTCACTCTTCAGCCGTCGGCGTCACCAAATCTCCCTGTCATCTGACAGAAGGTCTTGAGTAGTAATTGACAGCTAATATTAAGCAATATAGCGTCAGGGAAGAGCGAATCAAAACAGGTCGCACGACAACCCTCATGTGCAATCGCACAAATACTCCCAAATATATTATGAGGTCTCAGCTTAAGTTTCGGGTGCATATGCGACCAAAATGGTCACAATTTCGAGCCCTGATATTCAAGTCTGAGATGATTGGTGCTCAATGACGTGATTTTTCCAGCCTGATCTGATGAGGAAACGTAAGTATTTTACGTTTTGCCAGTTTAGTGGCTAAATCGTACGAGTTCAGTCATACGAAAATGCACGATTTTAAAAAGGAGGCGTGGCACCTAACCCCACCCCTAACCCCAACCATCATTGGGTGATCAGCAAATCCTACTAAATTGTACGAATTAGATCGTACGAGTTCATACGAATTACTAAATCAAAAAGTTGCGAACTGCCGTGAGATTGTGTTGGATTTTTCAGCTTTTTTAGTTGTAATAAATCTGCAACAATTTCAAAAACTCTGTCTCCACATTGTCACTATGGGGGATTGTGTGTAGAATGTTGAGGAAGTCAATCAATTTAGTCCATTTTGGATTACGGCTGTAACATAAACAAATGTGGAAAAAGTCAAGCGCTATCAACACTTTCCGCATGCACTGTATATACACTACATAAAGGCTACTAACATAGCTAGCTATTCTTCATTCGACCTGTAAATGACATATATAATTAAAGCAGAATAGGGGCATCTTCATTGAGAGTTGTCTTTATTTTCGCTCTTCATGTAATGAGAATGACTTTGAAGCTGCTCTTAGGACACAACAGGCCCCGCAGGCTAAAGGACACCGTTTACTCTCTTTTTTCCTTCTGAAAACACTTAAAAAGCTGCAAACAGCACCTCAGCAGTTTCCTGAACACCTGTGAGTCTCTTTCCTGATGCATGAGCTCATCATGGCGTGCAGAAAAGGCTGATTGTGGGGGAACGAAATACATTATGTCAGAATAGCGGATTAGGGACTTTAGGATTAGTTTAAGGGGAGTAAATCAACCTTTAACTGAAAAGAATTGTTAGTTAAAATAAGATAATTTACAACACCGAAACTCTATTGTGTTAATTTTTTCAGCCAAAGACATTTTTTTAAAAGAGGTTTGTCTAAAAAAGGTAGAAAATATCATAACAGATTTGCAGGCGACGCCGTGATGCAGTAGCTAGTGCTGTCGCGTCGTAGCAAGAAGGTCGCTGAGCCTCGGCTCAGTTGGCTATGAATAATAATGAGAGACCGACGTGTCATCTTTGCACTTGCAGTTTTGCGCTACATTGCCGATTTTGATCTGCCTCAAAAAATCATTTTAAACCCTGAAATTAGCTGACAAAAGCTCAACATTATCCAGTTTTCCCCACAGTTAAAGCTGACAGCTGCTAACATTGTCTTAACGGATGCTCAACACACACACTCAACCAAAGTACTCGAGGCTTTCGTGAATCTTTAATGAGCATTTTCTATGTACTGAGATTTTATTGTTTATCAGGCCGAGGTATACCCAGATATTCATTACATGTCACCTTCAAACACGATGCATTTGCTTTCATTATTTTTTAATCTAAATATAAACGGCTGTTTCAGAAGTCCAGGCAACTGTACCAATTTGTTCATTTTCCCACATCTTTGCACAATAAAAGTCGTTTTTTTCTTTGCTCATAAGAACAGCGCAGTTGCTGTAACGCCAAGCAAGTAACGAGGAAAGAATATTCATAAAAGCTGCATTTCATCTGGGAGTGCTTTGGCCAGAGGACGCATCAACAAGCTTTCTTTCCAGCACTGAGCAAAGAAACTAAACAAAACAAGTGTTTGGGCAGCGCTCCAGGAGAGCTGGGAAACACCATCATAAACAGCTGCCCTTGAGAAACTCCGATGGAAAAATCACAGCGCTGGAAACTTGCGGAGGACTCCCTTTTCATGAGGAGCTGCTGCCTGTGCCAGTCCATTGTTAAAGCCATGAGCAGAAACGTACTATTTTTACAGGTACACTGCTTTTAATTTATCGAGGATCAACTGTACGTTGCATTTAAAAAGGATGAAATTAGATTTATTTCTGCAACAAAAGGTTAGGTGACGGGTTCAGTTCAAATCATTAGCAAATTATTAGCGTAGTTCACCTCGTCTTCTATGCATTTCTGAGTTTATCATGACTATAATGTGAAAATCTCTGTACAGTTATTTGGTGAGGTTAATTTCTAGCTAATATTGCATGAAAATCAAAAACGGCACGGTAAAGTCGACTGATAGCATGTGAGATGAGCTCAGAAACTGACAGATTTCATTAATTTTCTTTCGGCTTAGTCCTTTATTTATCCTACACAATCTCACAGCAATTCATAACGTTTTCATTTAGTGGCTAATGCGTATGATCTAATTCATTACATTAATGATCGTACATTAGTACGATTTGCTCATCCCCCAATGACGGTTGGGTTTAGGGGTGGGGTTAGATGCCACGCCTTATTTTTAAAAATCGTACAATTTCGTACGACTGAACTCATACGAATTCGTACAAATTAGCCACTAAACTGGCAAAACTTACGTTTTCTCGTGATCTCACAATCACAAAAGAAATGTAAGTATTTTACATTTTGTCAGTTTAGTGGCTAATTTGTACGAATTCGAGTTCAGCCGTACGAAAATCTACGATTTAAAGTGAAGTTTAATTTTAAACTAATTTCTCGAGGAGCATGCGCTCATGTTTGACCCAGCTGGTCCACATTAGCTAATCATGATCCTCCAATCAAAGGATCCCAAGTCACTATATATATCCTCATTTCCTTTCTGCGACTATCTTCGTCTGGAACCCCCCCCCCCCCCCCCTCTTCCTCCTTTATCCAGAATAGGCGGCACGGTGGCCCAGTGACTAGCACTGTTGCCTCACAGCAAGAATACCAATGGCGTTGGGTCCTCGCTGAGCCATCTGGTATTTCTGTATGGAGTTTGCATGTTCTCCCCGTGTCCGTTTCCCCCGGGTTCCCCGGTTTCCTCCCACCATCCAAATGTGCTCTATATTATAGATAAAATAAGCCTCAACCTTTTTTATAATGTCTTACTCTCAGGAAGTTCACCTTGGCCTCAGCAGCAGGGGAGTTTGAGATCAACCTGAGCTCAATCTCCCCTCACCCTGCAAAAGGGGGGAGCCCTGGGCTCGAGGATCCCTTGAGCTCAGGGCTCTCTCCCGGGACAGCACGCCAAAATAGCTATGTCTAAATCATGAGCAAAGTGTGAACTCTTGAAAAAGGAGGCGTGGCACCTAACCTCAACTGCATTGGGTGATAAGCAAATCGTACTAAATTGTACGAATTAGATCGTTCGAATTAATACTAATTTGCCACTACATCAAAAGGTTACAAATTGCTGTGAGATTGCGTTGAAATAAACTACAAACTATTCCAGCGAATGCCCTTCCAGCCACAGCCTATAACTGGCAAACACCCATACACACTCACACTCACACACACACACACACACACACACACACACACACACACACACACACACACACACACACACACACACACACACACACACACACACACTATTGCCTAAAGCCCTTTTTAGCATATTCAAACAAGAACTGGAACATACCATTCAACATCTAGTAGCCTAAAGAGTGCTGTTTGAAATCCTAGAATTTGTGCTTCTTGCTTTGTTCAATATGCCTATTCGATGATATGTAATTCCTGTCATGTGCTCTCTTGTTTTCTCATTTCTTTCATACGTTTGTTATATAGGCTACTTAAATTTAATTTATGGGTTCAACTGCGCACAACCGGTTGCAAAAAAAGGCCAGTTGCAATAGCAAACGTGGTGTTGTGCGGTAGGATGCCAAAATCGAAAGTCCACAAATAAAAAAATTATAATTTTAGCGTACACCACACTGCTTTAATGCCAACCGCAGACGTCTTTGGCTGAAGGCAGCTGAATGGAGTGAGGAGCTGATTAATAATTCTGGACTCTGCTGTTCTCATGTTATATCAGGGAAGTTGACGCTCTGCTGAATCAGACACATCACTGGATTCTGATTGCAGCAATGATTTCAGCAAACAGTTAAACATGGTGAATTAAACTGAACACTGAATGCTCAGAGTGAAATGTAGACCTGTGCGTTCACATACCCTGCCGTACAGCTGCAGTTCACTATCTGGATGCAGTTGTTCTGCTGGTTGATGATGACCCAGGCCGTGTACAGCTCCGTCTGCTTTCCTTGTCTTTGGCTAGGCAGAACCTCGGTGTTTAGCACTACATGGTGTTGAATCTCAACACCTCGCTGCACAGGCATCCTGAATGTTTACATACTGGTAAATTCCCCTATAGCGCATGCGTTTAGACTGTGAGGGAAACTGAAGCACCCGGAGGAAACCCACGCCAACATGGGGAGAACATGCAAGCTCCACACAGAAACACCAACTGACCCAGCTGGGACTCCAGCGACCTTCTTGTAGTGAGGTCATAGTGCACTTGAGGTAGTGGCAACCCTGATATCACAGTCAATTCGGAGCACACTAGCTTGTAGACATGTGTTGGGCTATAGTCACTGTAGGGTGCAAGCACTGTTTAGGTGCTCTCTTGCCATCAGTCAGTGATCTCCTCGTGGAGGTTGAGGTAGTGGCAACCCTGATGTCATCAGTCTGACTGGGGGGGGGAGGCTCTGACTCATTCTGACATCATCTCACATCCGCCTGATGGCAACCATATCAGCGCTTCCACCTGATTGCTTTCTTCTTCTCCATCTGTCAGCAATCATCTGCTTCACAGCGCTATTGTTCAGCAATCGGCTCCACATGCCGCCGATCTCCCCGTCAGCATCCACGCATCAGCTCCATCGCTGTGCGTTTCCAGCGATGCTAATCACCTGTTTACATGTGTCCAGCTCCACGTCCACAACACACGCCGCCTGCAAGGAGCACTCGCATCACACAAACTCTGACTGAAGTGTAAAACGTGCCCGAAAAGACTGGAGTCGCTAGAAAATGTTGATATTTAGGCCCCGTCCACACGGACACGGGTATTTTTTAAAACTGCACTTTTTATATGGGGTTTATTAAGATAATATATGACATATTTGAACAGTCAATTCCTGTCAAATTACATCTTTTTGACTGAGGTGATGTTTTCTTTACCTAGAAATGAACCGGCAACTACGATGCAGTGGCGCAGTAGGTAGTGCTGTCACCTCACAGCAAGAAGGTCGCTGGTTTCGATACTCGCCTTTCTGTGTGAAGTTTGCATGTTCTCCCTGCGTTCGTGTGGGTTTCCTCTGGTTTCCCCACAGTCCAAAGACATGCAGTACAGGTGAATTGGGTAGGCTAAATTGTCCGTAGTGTATGAGTGTGTGTGTGTAAATGTGTGTGTGGGTGTTTCCCAGAGATGGGTTGCGGCTGGTAGGACATCCACTGCATAAAAATGTGCTGGATAAGTTGGCGGTTCATTCCACTGTGGCGACCCTGGATTAATAAAGGGACTAAGCTGACAAGAAAATGAATGAATGAATGAACCGACACCTATGTCATTATATGTTTTAGGCAGCAGATGCCCTTCCAGCTGCAACTCAGTACTGGGAAACACCCACACACACTCATACACTACAGCCAATTTAGCTCATTAATTCCCCTATAGAGAACTGTTGGGGAAACCGGAGCACGCAGAGGAAACCCATTTCAACATGAGGAGAACATGCAAACTCCACACAGAAATTACAACTGGCCCAGCGGGGACTGGAACCAGCAACCTTCTTGCTGTGAGACCACAGTGCTAACATCTAAACCAGTGTTTCTCAACTGGTGGGAACATTTTCAGTGGGTCGCGGAGTGTGTCGTCAAATAAACAACAAAAGTTTCATTTTTAACTTTTGACTTTTATTTTGAAATGCGTACATGCAACCCTACCGTTTGACATGTGAAATTACATTTAATTATAGCAACAAATATGTCGGAGCGCAAGTACGACCCTGAATATGTAAAGTATGAATTTAATTATATTGACGAGAAAACAGCCTCGGTGTGTCCAGCCTGATCTCACAAGAAAACATAAGTATTTTACATTTTGCCAGTTTAGTGGCTAATTCGTACGAATTCATACGATTTCAGTCGTACGAAATGATACGATTTTAAAAAGGAGGCGTGGCACCTAACCCCACCCCTAACCGTCATTGGGGGATGAGCAAATCGTACTAAATTGTACGAATTAGATCGTACGAATTCATACGAATTAGCCACTAAATGAAAAAGTTACGAATTGCCGTGAGATTGTGTTGGTGTGTCATAAGTAGCGAGGAGCTCTCACAAGAGAGCACAAAACCTTCTAAATTAAAACGACATTTGGAAACCAGACGACATGTTTTATTAGCAGTTCAGTTTAGTTCATGGTAACTGAACCTTTCCTTACCCTGAACACTGTTAACAGTATTTGTCGTTTTTACTTCGTAATATTTCTATAATTTAACACATTTTGTTAAATGACAGCAATAAAATATAGTTTATTTGTTAATCTTGGGGATTTTCTTATGATTTATCTGTCACTACTTGTGTTTTTTAACAAATAAATACAAATTAATTAGAATTCCTAAAATTGCATTATAAGTGCTAAGAATTTGGGTAGCAGCTTGATGACCATGTAAAAATGTGGGGCCCATGGCCAAACCAGTTGTGAACCCCTGATCTTGGCCAGCGTGCTGCCCTAATAGAAACCACTAGAAAAGTAACCTGCTTTGCTCCTGAGCTGTGGAATGTAATACAGGCTAAATTACAACTACACTCCAGCATTTTTAAGCTGTTCATGAAAACACTGATTAAATATCAACATTTGCATAAACATGTAACGCTCGTCTTTAAACAAACGGGATGCACAAGAATATTAATAACAAATGGTTCAATTCTCTAATTCCTGCATTCAAATTTTATCCTGCGTTGATGAAGTAAACTTTTTCATGTATGAGAATCACACAGCTCTCTGAAAATGTGCTCACAATCAAACAAACAACATTCATACAATAACACAACACAAACATGGTGAATCCCCGACCCCGTGCATGCGGGTGTGTGTGTGTGCAAAGTCCAAAAGTCTGTGGATGAGTGTACGTGCGAAATCACTCTCACCGCAAAGTTTGAGTCCGGATAATTGGCGCCATGTCCTGTTGCTGCACATCAACTGTCCTCCATGGATAGTCTTCGCTGCAATTCTGCAAGACTAACTAGTCCAAAAAGAGGAACAATTTATGCAAACTATGATGCTTAGCACACGAAAAAAGGTAGATTTGGCAAAACTCCTACTCCATGTGCTCCTCTGGCTTCTTTAGACGTCCCACTGAGCAGTGTCCATGTGCCCTCTATCACCCCTTAGTGGTAGGGATGGCTGACGTGAAACAGTGTTGAGATCCCGAAACACTGCACCGAAGCATGATCCGAAACACCCAAGTCACGTGACTAAAGTGTTTCGAAACACCTGGTCACGTGACTTACGTGATTCAAAGCATCGATTAGTTTAGAAGTGCTTTGAGACCTGGCGAATTTGCATTTGACTGACATGGTCAGAAAAAACTCATGTGGCCTAGTGGACTGTGTGTTTGCACGCTGTTACTGTGCTTCAAATGACTTTTGGGTTCGAATTGTGTTTCAATCATGTTTCTGTTTTATGCTGTAGTCAAAATAGGATACAGCTGCGGATACGTCACCAATTTAGCATCATTTTTGTAACACTGTTAAACAATAATTAATATTTTTACAGTTCTGCGATGGTTGGGTTTAGGGTGTGGGTAGACAATAAACAAGACATCGCAACATATACATGAATTCCAGCTCCAACCTGAAAAAAAACAAAACACGTAGTGGTAAGAGGCAAAATTATCCATATTCATTCATTTTCTTGTCGGCTTAGTCCCTTTATTAATCCGGGGTCACCCCAGCAGAATGAATCACCAACTTATCCAGCATAATTTTACACAGCGGATGCCCTTCCAGCCGAAACATCCACACACACTCATTAACACACACACTTATACACTACGGACAATTTAGCCTACCCAATTCCCCTATAGCACATGTGTTTGGACTGTGGGGGAAACCAGAGCACCTGAAACTCACAGGATGCAGGGAGAACATGCAAACTCCGCACAGAAACGCCAAATGAGCCAAGCCGAGGTTCGAACCAGCGACCTTCTTGCTGTGAGGCGACAGCAAGACCTACTGCTCAATGCATCACCTTTATCCATATTTTTAGACCTTATTAATGGTAACTATGGGATAACTAAGTGAAGTTTAATTTTAAACTAATTTCGAGAGGAGCATGTCCACATTAGATAATCACGATCCTCCAATCAAAGGATGCCAAGTCACTATATATATCCTCATTTCCTTTCTGCAACTATCTTCATCTGGAAGAAACCCCCCCCTCCTCCCCTTCTTCCTCCTTTATCCAGAATGGGCGGCACGGTGGCCCAGTGACTAGCACTGTTGCCTCACAGCAAGAATACCAATGGCGTTGGGTCCTCGCTGAGCCATCTGGTATTTCTGTATGGAGTTTGCATGTTCTCCCCGTGCCCGTTTCCCCCGGGTTCCCCGGTTTCCTCCCACCATCCAAATGTGCTCTATATTATAGATAAAATAAGCCTCAACCTTTTTTATAATGTCTTACTCTCAGGAGGTTCGCCTTGGCCTCAGCAGCGGGGGAGTTCGAGATGGACCTGAGCTCAATCTTTATTGTTTACATTATCCTTAACATTCAATTGCTTTAACAGAAAGATATTATTAACACATTTCTATAGTTTTAATATCTCATTTCTAATAACTGATGATCCTTGCCATGATGACAGCATGTCATATTAGAGTAGATATTCTTCAAGACACTGGATATTTCGTCACCTTAGAATTGTAAGGTTCTATCTGACATTTTTCTCAAAATTGATTTATTGACATATTCTTATTAAATGTCAACTTAACTTAATAATAATGATAATGATAACTTTTGAGACCCTTTAATTATTTTTCAAGTAATGTTTTCATCATACTTTTTTACTCTTACTCGAGTAACTTTTAAGATTGTTACTTTTACTGGAGTAAACATTTCCACAAGTGCTTGTACTTTTACTCGAGTATAGATTTTGGATGCTCTACCCACCTCTGCAAAACAGTGGACAAACGAGTGTCCCGCCTCCAAGTGCTTCTGATTGGTCCACTGATTTGGAACTGACATTGATGAGTGCAAAAATGCTTCAAAATACGCAAGACACGAGTGTAACGTTCACACACAACAACAATCAAAAACTAGCTCATTGGAAAGGGGGAAAAACGGCTGTTGTGTGGACGACCCCTAAGGCTGTTTTTCACCCCTGTGAGGATGTGACTTCAGCGTTCAGCTCAGCGGACGACATGTTGAGCCACTTACAACTGCAAACATCAAATGAAGGTGCACCGTTGGTGGCGAGCCTGAAATTAACTCAGATTGGTAAATTAGCACTGATCCAAGAGTTTCCATTGCTCACCGAGAGTGTGAACGAGCAAATCATTCAGATTCACTTTCTGCTTTGGGGAGAGAGAAGAGTGTATTAGCGATAACACAAGGAGCAGGTCACTTCACCCATCACGTTTTCCTTGTTTGGAGGCTGTTTGAGCCAAAACACCTCATCCTTTGGATCTCCGTGCATTACCAGGCCTTGTAATTTGTTCCATTCCCTTCTCCGAACAACCTTTCATCAGCTTCTAATCTAAGCTCAGGTAAGCTCCTGTCGTGACTGCATTACATACCTCATATACATTCATTCATTTTATTTTGGGCTTGGTCCCTTATTTATCAATGGTCACCACGATGGAATGAACCACCAACTAATCCAGCATATGTTTTATACAGCGGATGCCCTTCCAGCTGTACTGGGAAACAACCATACACACTCATTCACACACATACACTACGGACAATTTAGTTTATTCAATTCCCCTGTAGCACATGTGGCGGAAACCGGAGCACTCAGAGAAAACCCATGAGAACATACAAACTCCACACAGCAATGCCAACTCGCCCAGACGGGGCTTGAACCAGCAACCTTTTAGCTGTGAGCCACAGCGCCACCCCTAAAAAAATAACAATAATAACAATTAAGTAAATAAATAAAACTTTTTTCGAAATCACTGAAGTTGATTCAGATTGAATCTTTTATTCATACTGTTGTAAATAAGAATTTTTGTTTGTTATTGGTCGTCTTTATAGTTTTCATTAATAATATAATTGTGCAATTTAATTGTGCATAGGCATTTTTGTTTGTCTTTTTAAACTATATATATATATATATATATATATATATATATATATATATATATATATATATTAGCTTTTAAAACTATAATTGATGTGTTTATTAGTTAAATATTCTTTATTAATAATATTTAATCATGATGTTACAGCCTGATCTCACGAGGAAATGTAAGTATTTTATGTTTTGTCAGTTTAGTGGCTAATTCGTATGAATTCGTACGAGTTCAGTCGTACGAAAATGTACGATCTTAAAAAGGAGGCGTGGCACCTAACCCCACCCCTAACCCCAACCGTCATTGGGTGATAAGCAAATTGTACGAAATTGTACTAATTAGATTGTACGAATTCATACGAATTAGCTACTAAATCAAAAAGTTACGAATTGCCGTGAGATTGCGTTGGATGTTACAGTAAAATATTCATTCATTCATTTATTTTCTTTTTAGCTTAGTCCCTTTATTCATTAGGGGTCGCCACAACGGAATGAACCACCAACTAGTTCAGCATATGTTTTACGCAGCAGATGCCGTTCCAGCTGCAACCCAGTACTGGGAAACACCCATACACACTCATTCACACTCGTACACTACTGCCAATCTAGTTCAACAATTCCCCTGCAAAAAATGCTTTTCTTACTTAGATCTTTTATCTTGTTTCTAACGCAAATATCTTAAAATTCCTAAATCAAGAGGACTTTTCTAGACGAGCAAAACAGAGTGTCCTGTTTTCAGAAATACTATGCCAAATTTAAGTGAGTTTTTCCTTCAAACAAGAAAGTAATCTGCCAAAGGAGTGAGCTAAATAATTTATAATTTAGTTTACTCCATTGGCAGATTATTTAGCTTGTTTGTTTTCGACCCATACCGACCCGAACCGTACCGTACTGTACCAGTCAGTGGAAACGAGCCATAGGTATGATAGAAGCGAAGCATGCCTTATATACAGTATACTGTGTGTAATGTAAATCTGTGATCATTAGCTGACTGGTGAACCCTTGGAAAACTCCACGGAAATGATTGAGCAATTCTGATATGAGAAGATAAATCTTTGGTTATAAAAGCCAGCTATAAAATATGTCAGAAACATAACTATTATACATGGAAACAAAGAGGGTTGCTTGGCAAAATGAGCATTTAGGAAAACCCCAAACAACCAATAAACACAGTGCAGGAGGACAATGACCTGGACCGACACGTGTAAGCCATTATTTTTCTGTCTTGTTTTTCAACGGTTAAATATGCTCCGCTTCTACAGTCTGTACGTCAACATGAGAGGTGAAGGAAACAACGATGTTTTGCAAACGTGCTTCAAGCATTAGCAGTTCGACACCAAAGCAGGACGTCATGCATCCACACAAAGTATTTCTCCAACGGTCTGCATTCAAGCTCTCGTGAAGTGCTTTGAAATGTGCATGCTTTTACATTCGATGTCTGGCGTAATCTCAACTGAAACACGAAGAGAGGGCGGGGCATAAAGTATCTCCCTTTTTAAAAACAGCCAATAGCGTTTGGTTATTCTCACAGCCGTGGATGAACTCATGCGCATCAAATGGAGAGCCAACGGGAAGAAGAGAGAGCATTCGACAATATGAGCATGTAGTATTTGATGCTTTGTCTGGTCTACACCATTGTAAAAATACACGTTTATCTGTCATTCAGACTGGCAATATACTCATAAAAGTAAGGCTGGTGATCAAGATTTGGTTAAATATGATGTGATTTGACACAGGTGATGTCAACAGGTGAGTATGATTTGGTACAAAAGCAGCATCCAAGAAAGGTCCAGTCCTGTAGGAGCAGAGATGGGCCGAGGATCACCAGTTTGCCAACAAATACATGAGAAAATGATTGAAATGTTCAAACACAATGTCCCTCAGAGAAAGAGAGGAAGACATGTGGATATTTCACCTTCAACAGTGCTGAACATCATTAAAGATTGAAGGAATCTGGAGGAGTTTCAGCGAGTAAAGGACAAGAGCGCAAGCCTAAGCTGAACTACTGTCTGATCCCTCAGGCGGCGCTACATCAAGAATCCTCATTCATCTATCAGCCAGATCAGCACATGGGCTCAACACTACTGCGCTAAACCTTTAACAAGCACCACAATACAGAGTCACATTCACAAACACCAGCCACAACTGCACTGTGCCAAAAGGAAGCCCTATGTTAACAGTGTCCAGAAGTGCCGTCGACTTCTCTGGGCTCGCAGGCATCTGGGACGGATCATCACACAGTGACAACATGTCAGTATTTTAGGCAATTTTGGGGAGCTGATGGATGCTGTGTGCTCCGGAACGAAGAAAAAGTTCGGTCAGAGGATTTGATGAGAAACTCAAGTATGAGATGACAGCAAAAAAAGTATATTAAGGTGGAAGTGACACCTAAACATGAATTTTCTCAGTGTCTTGAAGCCCACTAGCTCTTTAAGACTAGCATACTGATGCTAACATCTAAAATAAAAGGTTATTTTATCTTCACAGGCCTTTAAAAAGCGCTGGGTTCACAGGTTTCATTAAATATCCTGTGTTCACAGAGGAAGGATAAGTCATATGTGTTTGGAACGACATGAGAGTCAGTGAGTAATCGAGGATGGGATTTTAGATTTATTTTCGGCTGACCTATAAGCCGTCTCTTTAAAGAGATCATTCCCTAAAAATGAATATGTACTAAAAATTAAACATTTACATAATGAGTTATTATGATAGCACCTGTGTTAACCAGTTAAACTGCTGTTATTTTGGGATTTCCGCCTGGATTTTGTCTACCCAAATTTAAAAGCTTCCCAAATCCACATGCAGAGGTGTAAATGCAGACATTTGGTCTCATTTAAAAGAAAAATCTTTGAGTTTTCATAAAACACTACTGAAAGTGATTAAAATATCTGTATATGTTTTCTGTGTTATAATAAACACCTAAAAAAAGAGGTGCTTTTTGTATTTTTTTTTTTATAAACTCAGATTTGACAGTGTATCTTTCAGGTTGTGTGTGCTCTAGTGTGCTGTAATTAATGTTGCTGGTTCCTGCACATGTCTGTAATCATAGGACAAAAGAGAAATGTCTCCACCATAATCTATGCAGAAGTTATTGTGTTCCAGCTGATGAGAGGTGCTGTACGAGCCACAGGGAGCGATCATTGTGTTCATATTTCACTATTCTTTTGTTTGATCAAACATAATTCAGTGTGTTTGGAGCACGTCAGACATATAAAAGCATTACTTATGCACATCAGCTCAAAAACAGAGGAGAATGGCCCTGAAGCGCACAGCATAAGGTAAGAGATGAGCTGTCTGTGCTATCTGGGGCTGCTTATTGATCATAAATGTATTGTTTTTACTTCTGCGCCATGTAAACACCGAGATTCATTCAGCAACTGTTTGATATGTGAATATAATTCAGTAAAAAGAACGCTAGAACTGTATGAGCACCGGCAAGAGCTTTCATTTGAGCTATAACCTGTACATGTGTCATATGAAAAATATGGAAATGAACCAATGTTCAACACCCAGCTCGGGGATCCAAAATACTGTGTATTTAATAGCTTTTGTACAGTAGAATAAAAACCAAAGTGATGCAGATATGTGCATAAAATATAGATTCTACACTTTCAAACGAAACCACTCACAGGGGTCTGGTGCAATGCAGCCCTTTAAATCTTAAAGCAAAAGTTGATGACGCCGGTACCGGGTCTGTAGAGTTTAACTGGTTTAAGTGGACAAAAAGGCAAATGTGTGACTGTTTTCAGGAAACAGCCTGTAGTGGTTTAGTTTCTCTAATTAGCACTACTGTAGCATCATTCTGTGAGCAAGTCTCATTATTAAACAGAGAACACTCTCCTGTTTGGGACGCTCATAACAAGGGAAAACAGTGTGGCTGAGATCTGCCAAAACATTGCTCTATCACTGGGAGATGGCGTTTCACTCTGACATCAGGATCTTGTGTGGTTTCTTCGCCAAGTGACCCAAATATCCGTTGGCGCAGAAATCACTTCCGTTTAGCTTCTGGATCAGCGGCAGCTTCAGGGCGGCTTTACTGACATTGCATGAGCGTCACAGAAACGCTCTCCGTCAAAGACTATATATGACTGACCGCCATGGGTGATGAAGCTATAAAGGGACAGTTCTCCCAAAATCAAGATTACTCAGCCTCAGTCAACCATCCAGCCAACACCGGCTCATTGGAATACGTGCCATAAAAAGTGTACTTCAACACATGCTGCGGTTTCTAGGTCAAATGAACACTAGGGGGCAGTGTGATGATAATAAGTTTCGCTTCTTTTTGACAGTAATGGTATTTACAGGGACATCTTGTCAATGAACACAGAATTATTTTAAAATATTGAATTATGTAAAATATGGAGCAATCGCTCGCTTTATTAAATGTATAATCATCTTGTTAAAATCTGCCCCTTTTTTAGCAGGACCATAGGACAGAATTTTGCAAGCTCAAACTCTAATGTGACGGCAGCTTAACTTGGTAAATTAAGTTGAGGTTTATCCTATGATGCATAACTTACTTAAAGGAAAAAACACACGGTGTAACAAAAATATGGTAAAAGTGTAAATCATTGTCATTCTCTGCTTAAAAGAAATGCACATTTGGTGAATAAACACTAAAGTCTTGCTGACTCATTTTTTTGTAACTTTTCAAGTCATTTCAACTTATATTAATTAAACTGACTAAACATATTAGGTTGAAATTGAGCAAAATTAAAAAAAATGTAGTTAAAACTCGAATAACTTAGTAAAATAAGTTAAGGTTCACCCATTTGATGCATAATTTAATAAATAAAAAAATAATACAAGTCAGGTGTAACAGAAATCTTGTAAAAGTGTGAATCGTTGTCATTATCTGCTTCAAAGAAATGCACATTTGGAGTATAAACACTGTAAAAAGTCTTGCTGACTTTTTTTTTTTTTGTCTTTTAAGTCATTTCAACTTATATAAATTAAACAGGCTAAAAATATAAAGTTAAAATTCAGCAAAATCTAAAATAATGTAGTTAAAACCTGATTAACTTAGTAAAATAAGTTAAATAAATGCACATGTGGAGTATAAACACTGTAAAAAGTTTTTAAGTCATTTCAACTTGTATTAATCAAACTGACTCAAGATATGAAGTTAAAATTTTGCAAAATCTTAAAAGTTTAGTTAAAAGCTGATTAACTTAGTTAAATAAGGTAAAGTTTACCCTCTGATGCATCATTTAATTAAATGTAAAAATAATACATGCCAGGTGGTACAGAAATCTGGTAAGAGTGTGAATCAACATTATCTGCTTTAAAGAAATGCACATTTGGAGTATAAACACTGTAAAAAGTCTTGCTGACTTAATTTTTAGTAACTTTCCAAATCATTTCAACTTACATTAATTAAACTGATTCAAAATATGAAGTTAAAATTTAGCGAAATCCAAAAAAAAATTGTAGTTAAAACCTGATAAACTTAGTTAAATAATTTAAGGTTTACCCTCTGATGCATCATTTAATAAAATTTTAAAAATAAAACAAGTCAGGTGTAATAGAAATCTTGTAAAAGTGTGAATTGTTGTCGTTATCTGCTTAAAGAAATGCACATTTGGGGTATAAACACTGTAAAAAGTCTTTCTGACTTAATTTTTTTGTAACTTTTCGAGTCATTTCAACTTATATTAATTAAACTGATTCAAAATGTGAAGTTAAAATTTAGCAAAATCCAAAAAAAATGTAGTTAAAACCTGAATAAGTTAGTAAAATAGGTTAAGGCAGTGGTTCTCAAACTGTGGTACGTGTACCACTAGTGGTACGCAGGCTTGGACACATTTGGAGTAAATATGTGTTGTATGGCTGCAGAAAACGCAACCAGTGTCCTTAAAATGCTGTGAATGCTTGCTTTTTGATTTCAGAGTGAGAAATGTCTTTTGACAAGCGTGTGACCTTTGCTCATTAACGCAGCTTGACTTGACGTTGAAGTTGACCTTTCGGCTTTACGGATTCTCTTCCTGTTTTCACGTACTCCATTGATGGCTTGTGTTGACAGCGGCCATCTACTTTACCATCCACTTTACCACACGTCTTCATCAGATGAGAAAATCAAGTTTTATCCGGTGCCGGACGAGCACCTGGAATGTCACTGAAGAGGGTCACTTCATCAGGACGGCTGTAATGATTTTACCACTTCGCTTTATTTCGACAGTAACCATAACAGAGGCAGGAGTTATCCAGCGGGCACTGGATGGACCAGAGACCTCCCATCATTAGGGCTCATGAGGGATGCTTTGGTAGGACGTCCATCTTTTTATGTGTCTAGACGGGGACCGATTGAATTAAGGCAAAATTGTTGGCCCCCATGCAAACTATGGCTGCCATTTATTTAGAGTTTCTGTAAAATGAGTCATTCAAAACCTTATAAACACGAGGTACACTGTAAAAAAAATAAAGATAAATAAATGTGTTGCAAATCTGCTGCAGTTCAAACTGAGCATCAGAAAGGGGATTTAGGTGACTTTGAATGTGGCATGGTTGTTGCTGCCAGACGGGCTGCTCTGAGTATTTCAGAAACGGCTGATCTACTGGGATTTTCACGCACAACTATCTCTAGGATTGGCAGAGAAAGAGGAGATATCCAGTGAGTGGCTCTGGTTTTCCACTCAAGTCCAAAGACAGGGTTAGATTGTCCGAAGTTTATTAGTGTACGTCCTGGTCCTCCAGGTTGGGGGTCGAGCGACCCACCTAGTAAAAAATAGATGTTACACAACACCAACATTGTGCAGCTAAATATCAACTTGGATATGTACGGCCCTTGGAGTAAGTAAGTATATGAACATGGTTTCCAGCTGAAGATGAATCTCCGCCATGTACAGTTAAAGCAGTCTCTTATCCATCTGTACCTAATAAAGTGGCCAGAGAGTGTATAAATGTCATAAGAAATGTTTCGTTCCTGTGGACACATGTTGCTTTAGGAAGTTCATCTAATTGTGATGAGCTATTTTCAGTTTTCTGCTGCCCGAGGTTTTGATTAATTTGGTCAATGTCGAGTGGAGGGACGAGGCTTTTAAAGGTACAAATCTTCATGCAGATTAATGCGAGAGCAAGATGTTGCAGCTGTCACAGGAGATTTTCCGCTAACGGCTGAGTTTTTCTTTCTGTCAGCTTCACAGACTGGATGAGAAGAGAGAAAATTCAGCAGGTCTGGAATATGATGCTGCTGTCGCTGGTGTTGGTCTGTAGCTCAGCAACATGGAGGAAACAGGCAAAGCTCATTAGCAAAAACTATATAACATTCCTCTTTAAACCCATGTTTCATTCGTCATTCTCTTGGTTTGGTTTGAGAAAGACAGCAGAATTCGTTTTAAATCTAACATTAATGAGGTGCCTCTATAAATAGCCCTCGAAATCATATTTTAGAAAGCTGGAAAGGCAAAAAAAGTGACTTCAGTCAGAGTCGAGTCCATTGAAACTGCAAGCAAAGCTTTAGTAGCATTTGGCGTGAAGCAGAACTGCTTAGAAGAACTTCAACTGCAGCAGAATGCTATATGTTTAAAGAAATACTGCTCTTTCAGCTGATTAGCTCTATGCCCTTGTTTTTGGCTGATTTTTGAGTGAAACTTGTGAGTTCAGGAGATTTGCAGATCATTTGAATCATTGACTCACTCTGACTGGATCACTTGAATCAGTGAATCACTAATTGGAGACTCACTCTGACTGGATCACTTAAATCAGTGAATCATTTAATAGAGACTTACTTTGGCCATATTATCCACGTATTATGCAAATAAGTGAGTCGTTAACATGAGAATCACTCTGACTGGATCACTTGAATCAGTGAATCACTAATTGGAGACTCACTCTGACTGAATCATTTAAATCAGTGAATCATTTAATAGAGACTCACTTTGACCATATTATCCACGTATTATGTACATAAGTGAGTTGTTAACATGAGACTCATTCTGACTGGATCACTTAAATCAGTGAATCATTTAATAGATACTCACTTTGGCCATATTATCCATGTATAATGCAAATAAGTGAGTCGTTAACATGAGAATCACTCTGACTGGATCACTTGAATCAATGAATCACTAATTGGAGACTCACTCTGACTGGATCATTTAAATCAGTGAATCATTTAATAGAGACTCACTTTGACCATATTATCCATGTATTATGTACATAAGTGAGTTGTTAACATGAGACTCACTCCGACTGGATCACTTGAATCAATGAATCAATAATTGGAGACTCACTCTGACTGGATCATTTAAATCAGTGAATCATTTACTAGAGACTCACTTTGGCCATATTATCCGCGTATTATCCAAATAAATGAGTCGATATCATGAGCCTCACTCTGACTGGATCACTTGAATCAGTGAATCACTTGTGGGAGACACTATCTGGCTGCATCCCATTCGATTCTTTATGCCCGTTAATAGCTATCTTCCCTCCATATCTTTCCGTCATTGATTACACAAGCGTCCACAACTGACGGAGCATCTGAATGGGTTTAAACCATGGGTCTCTGGATTTCAGGAGGGCACAGTTTTGCTCCAACCTTAATCAAACACAGCTGATCCAACTAATCAAGGTGTTCAAGACAACTAGAGACTAGTAGGTGTGAGTTGGAGCTGAGGCGGTTGGAGCTGAACTACGCAGAGCTGTGGCCCTCCAGGAATTGAGTTTAAGAACATTGCCCTAATCCCTTGAGCACTAGGGAACTACACTCTTGTGACATCACAATAGCAGTACATTCTCGAGCATATAGGTGCTGGAGTGGACATATGAAGCCAACTCGCTCCCTTGTAATGGTCATAATCGAGGGATCGAGGAAGTCCTTGTTTACTTGATGAAGTAGAACACAGAACTAAAGATTCCCCTAAGGGAACAAGTGAAGCCTGGCTTGGGTGGTCAAGCTGGTTTTAGCTGATCAGCCAGGCTGGTTTTAGAAGGGTTTTGGCCACTTCCAGGCTGGTTTCCAGCCTGGCTTTAACTGGTCAGGCTGGAAGATGACCAGCTAAAACCAGCTTGACCAGCCTAGCCAGGCTGGAAGCCCAGCCAAAACAGCTATGTCCAGCTTAAACCAGGCTGGTCAAGCTGGTTTTAGCTGGTCATTTTCCAGCCTGACCAGAAAATGGCCAAAACCCATAAAAAACCAGGCTGGTCAACCAACTGAAACCAGCCAACCAGCCTATGCTGGTTTAAGCTGTCTTGTTCAGCAGGGAGAGGTAACAAAGCCAGTGTAAGTCGTTCTCTGGTAAAGACAATAGAAGCCGTGCGGACTTGAGTTACCCAGGTCTGCGCACCTTTAATCTGAATGCTTTAAGCCAATGAGCTCTTAGCATTTACTGCACCACAGCCTTTGATCCAAAGAGCCGGGGAAATGTTAACCCAGACATTTCTGGACCAGAGAAAACACAGGCCCTTCCAAATGTTTACATCGTATTTCTCATGTAGTGCAGGTAGAGAAGAAAGAAAAACCGGCTAATAGTTCAATGAAGCTCAAATCAGCTGGGTTTATTTTGAAGCGGCTCACTATTTTGGTAGTAATTTGCGCCATGGGTTTCATAATGTTAGTTTTGGAGGGCTCATTGTGAGAGCGCCGGGTTCTGGTAGATTAGCCATCTGCGCAGTGTAAACACAGACCTCTTCTGCTCTAAGAAAAGAGCCACAGCCACGAGCGCCATGCTATCGCGCTCTCAGTGAGCTAAATAATGCGCGATTGAACCGCTTGAGGGGGCAAGGGGGTTCATTCATGTAAAAACGGCAGCAAGCTCAGTGACTCAGAACGCAAGTATTTACATCACGGAGATAAAGGTCACACCTTTGAATAATGTTGTGCTTGCGTTAAAAAGCCAAGCGTGATAGTCATGTTGTGGGAGTTAGCACATGGCCTGGGTGTGTGCTTTTCGAGAAAACCTGTGAGGGTTTTTCCCCCCTCAGAACATGCTGCGTTTATTGACGCAACTTTTTAGGTGGTCCAGTGGAAAGTGGAGAGCCTCCGCACACTTGGGGTCTGCACAATGTTGTACTTTTTCCCCCCGTTGCTAAAGGCTAATGTTATTTCTCGCGCTCTGTTTCGACCAGGTTTCATTCGCTTTTAATGAGACATCAAAGACCGAGCAGGCTTGCTGTTGTTTACAAGTCTAGCTTGTGTGTAAGGGTGTGATTGAGGTCATGTTTTGTTTAAACATCAGTAGCTGTGTTTGCATCTAAAGATGGAAACTGTATCGCTCAACCTGTCGTACTGTATCGCTCATGGATGCAAGCCAATACTCGGTACAAACGTTCCTTCAATTCATGCAAAACTTAGTAAAACAAACACTGTTAGACTAATTACATCTGACGTTATGGAGCCCCCAGTTGTAGATGTGTGAGTTCAGGAAAGTATGACCTTCTGATCACTCCTGAAAGGAACACGATGTTCACTTGTTAGGTAGAGGCCTGCACAAGTGCTCAAATCTAGGACTACGCTAGTATGAGCCAATCAAAAAGATAAGATAAAAGCAATAAGGCCCAGCACTGCCAAAAAGGCCATAACTCTCTCATGCAACTTGATACGCAACGTCTCGCTGTAAAATCTCTTCATTTCCTCGCCCCATTCGGAGCGCTTTGAAGTCAACTTTTTAAAGCAGAAAGGGAAGTGCAGGAGTGGAACATTGAAGCCCTTTTGATGTCAATACTCCCAATAATACGCTCTAAGTGTTATGTAACTACTTATTGCAAGGGTCAAATTTATTATAAGATCGTAAAAGCAACACAGTTTACACGATAAACTAAAACACCCACTTTTAATACAGTTGTTGACTTGCAAGGTATTTTAATAGCTATCATAGTTATGTTCTACTTAGGAGTCTCCGTAGATCTTCAACCAGAGCCGGCTTTTATTAACCGCCGTTATTTCTCACAGCTTCAGGTTATGTGAAATTAGAGACGACGCCTCGAATTACTCAAGCTTGGTCATATTTCGTGCCATGTTGATGCATTTAATAAATGACTGCATGCGTAAGAGGCACAACCCATTGACATAACCTATTCACATTTAACGTCCACAGAGGATCGTGCTGAGATCTAGATTAGGTGTCGGAGCACAACCCACGGGCGGCTCTAAAGCAGGATCATCATCACGTTTGTTGGGGATAAATTGGGCATGAATGTCATTCATTCAATGGCCAGCTCACATCTATGCATCCTTACAAATCCAGTCTTCCCGATGTTGTGTCTTGGAAAAACCACAGTTTCACATATGCAGCACGCAGCTCTTAATTAATGCATTATATATAGCAGTTTGGGATCTTTTATGTTGTTCTGTTACTTAGTTACACACAAACATGCTAACAAAAGCCTCTACTGTCAGTCACTAGGAGTTTTACGCACACAGATGCTATTAGCTAGCCTTCATTTTCACATTGAAGGTGCTGTCCCTACTGGACACAAGCTTAAACCAGCCTAGGCTGGTTGATTGGTTTTAGCTGGCTGGTTTTAGAGGGGTTTTGGCCACTTCCAGGCCGGTTTCCAGGCATTTCCAGCCTGGTTTTAGCTGATCAGGCAGGGAGATGACCAGCTAAACCAGCTTGACCAGCTTAGTTTAAGCTGCATAGCTGGTTTTGGCTGGGCTCCCAGCCTGGCAAGGCTGGTCAAGCTGGTTTTAGCTGGTCATTGTGCTCACACACCAATAGTCTGCTCTTGGTTTAATTTAAGTGAACGCCACTCGGAGACCATCTTCCATGTTCAGTTGTGGCAGAGGTCCCAGAGCAGATCAAGGTTACAGATCCAGCATGTTACCCGAGGATGGAGAGGTGTCGCGCACGAATATGGAGATCGGGGGCTGGTGTTGGTGTGGTGGACAGCTTAAGTGACTCACAGAAGAAAGCGAAAGTGAACAGCGGATGGGGGAGGAGTCCGGTTGAGGAGGGGTATCGGCAAAATGAGGTGCTGGATCAGATTTCAGAGGTGCCGGATCCAGATCCAGCACAAATTACGCCCTGAGTTGTGGCCTGTATTTATTTTTTAAAAGTACAAGAGTACCGTGAAGGTGTTAGAAAGTTTAATCTGGTCCTATAAAATCAATCTGCTGCATCTGACGCTATTTCTGTCTCGTTAAATTAATGCGAACTACCCGGGGATGTTCCTCAGAGGGCTCAATTCATTCATTCATTTTCTTTTCGGCTTTATTATTCTGGGGTTGCCACAGTGGAATGAACCGCCAACTTATCCAGCATTTGTTTTACGCAGCAGATGACCTTCCAGTTGGAACCCATCACTGGGAAACATCCATACACACTCATGGGGGACTGTGGGGGAAACTGGAGCACCCGGAGGAAACCCACACCAACACAGGGAGAACATGCAAACTCCACACGGACACCAACTGACCCATTCATTTTCAGCCAGCCAGGCGAAGTGATTCTGCTGAACTGTGATGCCAAAAGCATCACATTTAAGATCTGATTTCTTTAAATATCAGAGATCTTTGCTGCCTAATAGATATACAATATAAAGTGTGTCTCAGACCAGACAAGAAGCACTTCATTAAATTACATTTTTATCCATCGTGTCTTTAAAATAGGAACATCTACTTTCCCCCAATATTTTCAGTGGAGTTTCTACACTCACCTGCTGATCCTGACGGCGCTATTGTTTACACTGGGGATCACCAAACTTGTTCCTGGAGGGCCGGTGTCCTGCAGATTTTAGCTCCAACCCTAATCAAACACACCTGAACAGCTAATCAAGCTCTTATTAGGTATACCTGAAACACGCAGGCAGGTGTGTTGAGGCAAGTTGGAGCTAAACTGTGCAGGGCACCGGACCTCCAGGGCCGAGATTGGTGACCTCTGGAAGTCTTTCCTCTCGCTTTACGCTTGGACAACTAAATAAATGCTTCATTTAAGTCTGTTTACCTGATTATATTTTAATTACATTACAACATCGATGCTGGAAAAGGAACTTTGTGAAATTGAAAATAGTCACAATCATTGGAAGTTTATCGCTGGCTGAAAAACACTGCAAATCTTTCCACACCAGGACCCAGTGGACGGCTTTTGGTGGCCATTTTATAAGCATCCTGACAAGCGCGGTGCAGACAAATCTCAAGAAGAAGACCATTGTAGACAAGCCGAGTATCAGTGTTCAGCACTCTCAGCCATTCCCGCCAGATCACATATCGCTCCAAAGAAAACTGACGGGGAAAACGGGAACACTTGTCTCAAGTTCAAAGGTAATAATGGAGTAAAGCGGTGGCGGGATGCGTAAACAAACTGCCAGTAAATGGATGTGTCCTCTAACACTGTGTGTGTGCATGGGAATTGAATGGAATGAACTAATAAGCAACGACATTACAAACAAAGAAAAACAAAGGCCAAGATCTGCTCCGATTTCAGAGGGAGCCCTCCTCAGAGAACAGGTGCTCAAGGGAAGCTTTAATCTCGCATCAAACCTTTCCAAATAAACTCCTTCAAGTGCTGAAATAAAGTGCTGCAGCCGTGACGTCAGGGCCAGATCAGCAGTCATGGACGAGGGACAAAACACGGCTCACAAAACCTACTGTTAAAGTCAGAATTATTCACCCTCCTGTGAATTTTAATTTCTTTTTTTTATATTCCCAATTTCCTATATTTTTCTTCCTCTGGAGAAAGCAACACAGGCTTGTTGTGGATATGTACCCCTGTATACATTTCTGGAGAGTGACAAATACCTCCCTGGAGGCATTTTTTGGTGATTTTGTTTTCGTGAATTGGGCAGAGACCGCTGTGTGCAGTTTTTCAGATCTCAAATTTATCTTCTGAGAGCCATTTGTGCCTGCTGTTCTCGTGTAACTCCATGGGAAGGCACTATCAACTGACTGACCGCGTGACCAATTGAACAGAGACAGTTCAACAGAACCTAAGTGTACCTAATAAAGTGGTAATTATGTATATATATATGTATATATATATATATATATATATATATATATATATATATATATATATATATATATATATATATATATATATATACATACATATATATATATATATATATATATATATACATATATATATATATATATATATATATATACATATATATATATATATATATATATATATACATATATATATATATATATATATATATATATATATATATATATATGTATGTATGTATATATATATTTTTTTTTAAGCCACTATGTATTCCTAGGCCCATCAAAGTAAACAGCAATAGATTTCCTATATGACTTGCTCAGTGTTTATATTAATCATCATGTCAGTAATTCATTTCCTGTTTCGTATTTTGATTTCGACATCAACAATCCTCTGTGGCAGAGATATTCTAATACCTCAGTTCCTGTAAAATGCCGTCTCTTGCCAGATGTGGTTTGAATCGGGTTTCAGCATGTTAGTTTTCTATAAGCTCTTATTAAACTGGAGCTTGTTTTCACTCTTCACCTGTTCAGCCTAGTCATTCAACCCAGATGAACCTCAATAACAATGCTGATTTTTCAGGGAGAACCGGCTAATAAAGCATAAAACTTACTGTCAAACAATATTGTCACTGCTGCTTTTATTTATAGTTTCAACCCATGAGCTGAACATTCAGCATTAGTTTTAGAAAGTACAGTATTAATCAGCAAAAAGACACAACAGCGACTCTTTGTTTACAGGTTGGTGGGTGTTTGAGTAGTGGCTGTCATGTGATGTGTGCTTGACAGGACAGATTGCACCTCGCATTTGTTTTTATACAGATTACAAAACCAGAAAAGCTTTGTTTTCAAGTTTAGTTGGTTCATATAAAGTTGTTTTATGTAAATATTAGGACTGTCAAATGATTAAAACAATTACTAATTAATCACACTTTTTTTTTTTTTTGCAATTAATCGTGATTAATCATGAATAGCCATATTTATCACAGAAATAAAACACAGGCATGTTAATGCTATTTAAATTTCAAAACAATCAACGCCAATAACAAACTAAAATGATCTCCATGTTGGATTCTAAGTGGACTACAAAACAAATCCAAAACACAGACACTGCAGATACGGAAAATGGAAAATAATAATAATAATAAAGTATTAAATACAAACAGGGTGAGGCAGTGGCGCAGTAGGTAGTGCTGTCGCCTCACAGCAAAAAGGTCGCTGGTTCGAACCTCGGCTCAGTTGGCGTTTCTGTGTGGAGTTTGCATGTTCTCATTGCCTTCGTGTGGGTTTCCTCCAGGTGCTCCGGTTTCCCCCAGTCTAAACACATGCGCTATAGGGGAATTGGGTAGGCTAAATTGTCCGTAGTGTATGAGTGTGTGTGTGGATGTTTCCCAGAGATGGGTTGCGGCTGTAAGGGCATCCGCTGCATAAAAACTTTCTGGATAAGTTGGCGGTTCATTCCACTGTGGCGACCCCGGATTAATAAAGGGACTAAGCTGACAAGACAATGAATGAATACAAACAATTACACTCATTGTAAAGTTGTATTGCGAGTTGAGAACATTACAAGGGGTACATCAAAGGCACATACCAAAGACTATAGATTTCTTACAGTCAGACTTCTTGTGACTTTGGTCACACCATCTCTAAACATTTAGTTCTGAACAGCTTTGAGGGATATGAACACGACAAAGACTATAGAATACATATAGAGTGCCTTAAAGAGACTTTGGACACAGCGAGCGATGTTAGGCATATGCTCTTGTTGCTAGGCAACGCACACACACACACACACACACACACACACACACACACACACAGAGACAACGTACGCAGTACAGCGCAACCGGTGAGCGACTCCCTTCAGATTCATCAACATGCAGGATCCTGTAATCGTGTGATCCGCACATCACTGAGGGCCAATGATTGTGGCTTTAACTGCTGCATTTCTGAAGTACAGATTTCCATAAAGCTTTTGCAGAATACTTGCACTGTTTGCTTTACAAAAGCTGCCGTATAGCTTCTCATCAGCCGCATTATAATCTTCAAGATTATACAGCGCTTTAATAAGCACGCCGTTTTCCGATAACACATTATGGCAATTGCAGTTATTGTTTTCCCACACTCCCGAGACAGAAGCAACCTGTTGAGCTGCTCGCTGGACAAGAAGCAGCCCGTCTGTGAGCTTTTACTGCAGGGAAACGGTGATTATGATGCAGAGCTTGTGTGTTTTCGGTGCTTTATTCGTGCGGTGTGAGGTCTTTGAAACGTGTGTTTGAAGTCCTAACGCGGACTGAATATGCCTAGCTTAATTTTTTCTGCAGAGTAAAGCATGAGCGGCAGATCAAATAAACACCGTCAGCAAATGCAGAGAAGAAACGGCACGATTGCTCTGCGTTTGCCTCATTTACTCAATGCAGATTTACTGTGGCTTTTATTATGTAGTATGTCACGGCACAGACACCGAAAAAAATACACTTTAAAAACAATGGTCCCTTTCTTTCACACTTTAAAAGGGACTTATTATGCAGAAATCACTTTTATAAGGTGTTTAAACACAGCAGTGTGTGAATATCTCCAGCCTCTAATGGTAAAAGTGTATCTGTTATAGTCAGACTTGATATAAACCGTCTGCAGAAACACTTTGATTGACATTCTACATTTGTACGTGTCATCAGAAGGGGAAAACCCCGCCCACTAGTGAGCATCTCTCCCTCATTAGCATAAACAGGCTTGAGTGAGAAGCAGCCATCTGCTAGAGTTTTGACCTGCTGGATAAGTTGGCGGTTCATTCCGCTGTGGCGACCCCTGATTAATAAAGGGACTGAGCTGAAAAGAAATGAACGGCTTGATTAAGGAGTTTGGTACACAATGAATCATTTAACATGAGCTCACAGAGAGTTAGTTTTGTTGTAATGACCGTGGCTGACTAATGCTGTAAACGAGACGCCGATTACACTGCTACTGTATGACAGCATTAATTAGCGAGTTCCTGAAGGTGTGATCTCCGCAAGTCCCTGTTGTTTTAATGACACAGGAGGCCATATGTGAGCCTTCATCACATGATGAAATGCTCGATTCTCCAAGTGTTTCCAGGAGAAACCGCCTCCTGTTCGCTTTATCAGCTTCCTGACCTCAAATCCTTTACAAACATCCTCTCATGAGCAACCCAGGATCAAGCCCAACGTCTTTCTGACCCACAAAAACCCCTGAGACGTGGTAAGATCCATTAGCGGGGTACACTTCATCCACACCTGAACCCAATTATCCAGGACTTATCCAGAAATAGACCCTGGATATCTCTTTTCCTATGATGCTTTACTCTGTTGTTAAAAAAAGTGTTATTAAATGTCTATGGGCTGTGTTCCTGCTGAAAAACCAGCTTAAACCAGCCTAGGCTGGTTTGCTGGTTTTAGCTGGTTGACCAGCCTGGTTTTAGAGGGGTTTTGGCCACTTCCAGGCTGGTTTCCAGCCATTTCCAGCCTGGTCTTAGCTGGTGAAATGTCCAGCTAAAACCAGCTTGACCAGCCTGGTTCAAGCTGGTTTTGACTGGGCTCCCATATATATAATTGTGTATGTGTAAGTGTGTTTAAGTGTCTGAAAGTAAGGTAATTCCAGCTCCAGTGCTCTGTTCATCTGTGTGTGTGTGGCAGATCTGAGAATGAAGCAGACGTGGATGTTGTGATTGTGTGTAGTGAAGGTGCAACAAAACAACGACAGCAAACAAAACCTCACTGACAGAACAAGACGGATGTGGGCCTCCATCTTACACACAATCACAGGCCAACAAAAGGAACAAACGTGTGTGTGATAAGCAAACGCCCAGCATTACCTTCAGCCTCAAAGAGTAGCGGAGATAAAACTCATCAAACACACACTCTTGTCCATCCATGCAGAACTCGCCCGGCCCACTGGAGGCAGCGTCACGCTCCTGACAGACAATACACACACACACACACACACAAATACACATCCATACACTCATAAACACACACATGGATACATGCACATATACACATGGATATACATGTATACACACAAATACTGATTCAAATACACATGGATATCTCCGTATACATACAAATACACACATTAGCATACATATGCACACACAAACACACACACACTGATATACATGCACAAACAAGCAATAAGCAAACACATAAACACAATATAAAAGACAAACCTGCAGACGCACACACACACACACGCACACACAAAGTGTGAAGCACTTTGGATGTATTTATACAAAAGTTCTGTCTGGATCTCGAATCTGATTGGCTGATAGCCGTGATATAGCAGCATCCATACAGCCTCTTTACCCTTTATGTATTACTCCGCCAAAATACAGAAAGGAACAAGCAGACACTACAGTTTGACAAGTATTACTGCTGTTACACAACCAAATGTACTTTTGAGGCTTTTTTAGTGGAGAATGTAGTTGTTTAGATTGCAACTATGCAGTTTATTTGTAAGAATAGTGCCCTCTTTAAAATATTAACAATTTCTGAGAGAGCTCGTCGACGACAGATGACGTTTTCTATCCACAAGATGGCGACAGAACCGCATAATAAGCCCTTACACTCAGACAATATAACAGTCTGATTTCTAACTACAGCAGATCAAATCAATATTAAACTGGTAAGCACCTGGCAACACTTACGTTTTTAATGGGAGTATCCTATATTTCAGACCAGTCTCCCGCAAAATTCCCGTTTGTATTTCTTTCTAAAAAAAAACTCCCATAATTTCACCCACCCCCCTCTCTGTAAACTAAACACCCCCGGATTGCCAACTTTGGTATAGTCCCCGATCTAAGCGGCCGCCGAAAACCCGCTGCATCCTGTTCTCAACCTCACCCCCGAACACCCTCTCCCCCCTGGTCTCCCAGGTTTTCAGACATGTTGGCAGGGTCATTCAAACACTAGCTGTAAAGTGACGTTGGTGAATTAGTAAAGGTTTCTGCTGTTCTGACGTCAGCTGCAGATGTGAATGAACAGCGGAAGAAAGTAGGGTTTTTAGACTCTCCATGTTTGATTTTCTTACTTATATACAGGATTGTGATGTTGAACTGTTGTATACTCCCTGATATACAGCCAAATCGCACTGCTACTCGTGTGATATTGCTCATATATATATATACAACAGTTCTGTCTTGTTCTCGAATCTATAATAATATCAGCAAAAAAGTAATATCAGCACCCGTACAGCCTCTTTACCCTTTGCATATTACTCCGCCCACATACAACCAGCAGAAAGCAGACACTACAGATCTAAAGTTTAAAAGATGCTTGCTCAGCTGTTTCACTGTCAGCTTATGATTTTATTCCAACGCGGAAGAAAGTAGTTCCTTATACAAAAGGGTTTATGAGACTCTCCATGTTTGATTTTGTTTTTATATACACAATTATGTCGTCAAACTATTGTATAAACACAATATCACACTCATAGCTGTGCGATATGGCTGTATATCAGCACTGGTGGGGGCACTAAGGCACAACGCACGCCTCCCACCAGTGCCGATATACAGCCATATCGCAGTGCTACTCCTGTGATATTGCTCATATATATATATATATATAATACACACACACACACACACACACACACACATTACATAAAAAACGTAGCTCCTGGGGCATATTTGGCGCTCTGGAAAGGTATGTAGGGATACGTTTTCAGAGTGAGCCTGAGTTGAAAACACTCCGGGTTACACATAAATCAGTAATTTGAGTTGGGACAACACGAAGGAATTACATTACGTTATTAGTTTTTACAAATGTATATGTGTATTGAACTTAAAACTATTAAGGTTTCCCCCTCCAAAAGACACAAAACTAAATCAGAATTGCATTGTTTCAGCTCATTTTAAATAAGTACAATAAACAAGCAGCGAACGTCATTATATTAAGTGCATATTATATTTTCTTTGATTTGTTGGCAGTTTTTTGCGATGATATAGAGCTGAAGTGTGAGTTCAGCTCTTACTGTCCTCCTAAACACTGTCATTTCACCAGCGGCGGAGGTCGTTTGAGTCTGAGCGTGACGCACATCACAGGCCGGATGACATTAGTTCAGGTAACAATTAGCAGAGGCAATTAACCTTTACAGAGACACCAATCTAGTAAAGGAGGACATGAGGAATGACCATCCGCACATATAAATCCTAGATATTACACCTTATACGTATGAAAGCTCCAGTACTACACACCGCTGCTGCTGCTGTGATCCTCTGCTCTAGGATTATTCTAGAATGTTAATATTTCTATTAAAATGATGTTTGTATTTCATTCATTGATTTCCATGTGAGCTTTATCTACAGTCTGAACAGCCGATTCATTTGTGTTCATTTTATTTTATGCTCATTTGTGTTATTGTATTTACTCACATAAACAAGCGAGGAGCAAAACACGTATTACAGTATTTATTTGCCTTTGTTTACATTATTAGTGCATGTTAGTAATTAACTATCATTAACTTATGAAACCATAGTTTAAAGTGTGGCCTTTTGTATTATGCTTTTTAATTTAGAAGACAGTGTTTGACTTGTTACAACATTGACAGTGCTGTTTTAGTATTGTTGATTTAATGGTGTTAATTGTATTTTGTATGCACTACATGACAAAAGTCTTCTGGCCTATCTAACAAGTAAAAACTGGACTTCTAGTGGATGATTTGATGATGAAGTGTCTCTATGAAAGGTGAAGGCCTCTAGATTTTGCTGATTTGAGCTCAATAAAATCTGATCATGTCTTGATGTTGACTGATTCGATTAGGACAGTGCGGTCTGACTCTGCTCAGACTAAAGTCTCATCACTGATCCATACATCTCTGACATGACTGAAATCACTGATTAATAAAGTCATCTGGAATGAAGAAGAAAGCCTTCAGCAGGATCCCAGAGTTCATCAAGAGTCTTTGTGTTCATCTTCAACACCTCCTCCTCCATCAGCTCAATAATGTTCATGTCTGGTGACTAGGCTGGCCAATCCTGGAGCACTCTCTGCTGTCAGGAGCTTTGATGTGGAGGCTGAAGTATGAGCAGGAGCGCTATCCTGCTGGAGAATTGTCCCTCTCCTGTGGTTTGTAATGTAATGGGCAGCACAGATGTCTTGATACCTCAGGCTGTTGATGTTGCAGATCTCTCACACTGAATAAACCCCAAACCATGATGTCTTCTTCACCAAACTTGACTGATTTCTATGAGAATCTTGGTCCATGCTGGTTCCAGTAGGTCTTCTGCAGTATTGGGGATGATTAATGCAGATCAACAGATGATCCATCAGAGAAATCCACCTTCTGAAACTTTACCAAATGATCAACTAGAAGTCTAACTAGAATAATATAAATAATTCTCGTTTTGAGAAATTTGAGATCTGAAAAAGCGTACACAGCAGCCTCTGGTGGATTCGCGAAAACAAAAATTGTAAAAAAATTAAAAACATAGCTCCTGAAATGTATTTGGCGCTCTCCAGGAAAGTATATAGCGGTATGTTTTCAGAATGAACCTGGGTTGATTGTTACTTAAGCTGAAATATTTGTAAATGGGATGAATTGTGACTCTCTTAATGAATATTTAATCCAGAAACTCTGTGCTTTTCCTTTCAGGTATTATAGTCTGTGTGTTGTGTGTTGGTGCAGGTCACAGGCTGATTGAAACACACACATTAATCACTCCCACGCTCTGCCAAACTCAACATCTCGTGCGTGTGTGCGTGCGTGTGTGTGTGTGTATGTGTTCGGCCAGATAACACACACTCTTCTCTCCTGCAGAATGAAAAGACCTGTGTGTGAGTGTCTGCTCTTTGACTCCTGCTCTTCTCTGGTGCCTCTGATAGCTGAGCGGACGATAATCTCTGGATCCTCAATGAGAAGAGACTGACAAAAGCTGGGAAGCACACAATGACAGAAAACAATAACCAGGCAGATCGGTCTGAAGGAAACTGTCCACCCACTGAGAGCGAGAGCTGACAGGAGCAAACAGCACTGACACTTCATTCAAGATTGCATTCATTTTAGCCATTAGACAATTATTATTATTATTATGGACCGTTTTCATAAGACTGTTATAATGCATTTAACACTCATCAGCATCTTAAATCCTTAAACTTTTTTTTTTAAACTATGAACATTTCTATGTGTTTATGTACAGTTGAAGTCAGAATTATTAGCTCCATGGCTCCATGTTGGCAAATATTGACAATTATTGCTCAAGGGGGCTAGTAAAATGACCTTTTATTCTAGCCGAAGTACTGTGAAAAATTCCTGAATCTGTTTAACATCATTTGGGAAATATTGGAAAGACTCCAGGAGAGTCAATTGAGGTGCAGGGGAGTAAGAGCTGGTTATAAACAGTGGGGCGGAGGAGAAATCAGTAATCTTCCTCATCATTAAAGTCTAAAGTAATATTTTATTTTTTATAGTTATATAAAAAGTACATATTGCAAAAGGCGGGTACAGATTAAGATTGGGATGTCATTAATATTCATGTCCACATAAAAGGCATACGCCCCAAACCTTTTGGCAATATACTGTATTTCTTTGTCTGTCAGAATTTATTTATTTATTTTGATGTCAGGAGACTTACATAATACACATAGTTAATTCCCTTTGTGCTCTTTGATGATTTGCTTCTATATGAGTCAAATAATTTATGTCTATTTAAAAATAAAGCTGATCATGATTTCAGCAAACCTACAGTACTGTAAACATTATTGTCCCCTTTAACATCTTCCGCACAGCCATATGTTTGCCATTAAACTGATTATGGTGAGGTGATTGTGGCCATTCTTAATCACAGCTCACAGTCTTTTAAAGACAAAATAGTATAGCATGGCTGTCCTTCAAACAGCATAACTGCCATACCGTCTCTGTGTGCAAATGCACGTACTCTAAGAGCAACGTCTTAGAGTCGAAGGTACACATAATTCACTGTCGAATTTTAACATTGTGCAATACTGTTATTGCACAGATTTGTCATGTTTAGATTGTATTCATACAAGTCATCGCATTATGTCATGACTGGTTTCTGTTTGCTTTATTGAGTGTTGATTGATTTGCCTTTTACCTTCATCCTAGTGACTTAATTGCAGGTGTTAATATTTTCGAAGAGTTTGTAGAGTGCTGCTTTGTGGATACATCACTTCAAGAAATAAAGATACTGAAGTCTTTTCAAACGGGCAAAGCAGTGGCGCAGTAGGTATTGCTGTCGCCTCACAGTAAAAGGTTGCTGGTTTGAACCTCGTTTGTGTGTGGAGTTTGCATGTTCTCCCTGCGTTTGCATGGGTTTCCTTTGGGTGCTCCGGTTTCCCCCGTAGTCCAAAGACATGTGGAACAGGTGAATTGGGTAGGCTAAATTGTCCGTAGTGTATAAGTGTGTGTGTATGTGTGTGTGTGTGGATGTTTCCCAGAGATGGGTTGCGGCTGGAAGGGCATCCGCTGCGTAAAAACGTGCTGGATAAGTTGGCGGTTCATTCCGCTGTGGCGACCCCGGATTAATAAAGGGACTAAGCCGACAAGAAAATTAATAAATGAATGAATGAATGAGTCTTTTCAAACAGTACACCTTTGTATTTTTAGGTACTCATACTGTATGTACAACAATACAAAATATTAATATGGACCCTATGTGTAGTAATAAATTAGGAACTCATTTTTTAATTAGTTTGTGAGGCGCCACCTCAGTAGCAGGTTTTGTACCTTATTTTTTGTACCTTAAATCTTATAATACATAACTAATAAAGCTATCTGGAACCTGTTCAGCAAGTCAGGCCAAAAGTAGGGAAACACCTCAGACAGATGGCCAGTTCATTACTGGGATAAACCAGACATTCATGTGCACTCACACCTACAGGCAATTTAGTGTCTCCAATTCTTCTGACCTGCATGTCTCTGGATTAGAGGGGGAAACTGGAGAGCCAAACAGAAAGGCCTGCTTGGCTCAACCGTGGAACTCAAATAAGGTCCTCTTGCTGTGGGAAGACAGTGCTAACTGGGCCACAGCATATTGACTAACAATGATAGCCACGGAGGAAAATATCTCTGGCCCAGCTCTGGCCTTCACAGTCAGCTTTAGCTCGGCCCACATGCCGCAGTGAATTATGGGAGACGACTGGACTAAGTCTAGCTTCCAGACAAGAGCCAAAGATGGACCATATCTGGGCCAAGTCTTAGCCAAGTTAATTACCCATGACTGAGCCTGAACTGGGCCAGATATGTTGGTGTGTCACGACTGCAATAATAATAATAATAATCCCTTACATTTATATAGCGCTTTTCTGGGCACTCAAAGAGGAAAAGACAGAGATGAAGCCAATTGGAATTTGGGGATGGTTATTAGGTCATGACGGACAGAGGCCAGTGGGCAGATTTGGCCAGGATGCCAGGGTTAAACCCCTACTCTTTTTTAAAGGACATCCTGGGATTTTTAACAACCACAGAGAGTCTACCACTGAAGCTAAGCAGGGCTGCGCCCGGTCAGTACCTGGATGGGAGACCACATGGGAAAGCTAGGTTTCTGTTGGAAGTGGTGTTAGTGAGGCCAGCAGGGGGCGCACAACCTGTGGTCTGTGTGAGTCCAAATACCCCAGTATAGTGACAGGGACTCTATACTGCTCAGTGAGCGCCGTCTTTCAGATGAGACGTCCGAGGTCCTGACTCTCTGTGGTTGTTAAAACTCCCAGGATGTCCTTCGAAAACAAGATTTAACCCTGGCGTCCTGGCCAAATTTGCCCACTGACCTCCTAACCATCCCCTTATCATAGCTGGCTTCATCACTCTGTCTCCTCTTCACCAATTGTGGTGTGTGGTCTGGCGCAGTATGGCTGCTGTTGTGTCATCCAAGTGGATGCTCTCACCCTTAGAATGTTCCACGATTTGAAATAGCATCATTTTCATCTACGTTAAGTTACGTTGACACAGTCTAAATGGTGAAAGCACTGCAGAATTAAAGTGGAATTTAATTGTTAACCCCCCCCCCTTCTTTGCCAGCCCCACTCTCCTCTATCTGCTCTATGCTTTTCTGTCATCTCCCCACTGTTCTATTGTGCATGGCATAAAAAATGCCTCTTACTGTACATGTCCTTGATCAGAGTTTCACCTGTTCTCATTTTGACCTGTTTGTCTTTGTTATGCGGAGTTGAGGAAAAGTTATAAAAGCAAAGAGAGGAAACAAGATTGGGAAAGGACCATAAACTGCACTCTGACTCGGAATGCTGCCCAAAGGCTGTGACTCCATTTCCCCAGACACAGCCTAGACAGCCAACGGATACCCAGCATTACCTTCCAGAGAAAGGTCATCACAGTGTGAACTCTGCACTACCAGTTCTGAGGGCGTGATTTGGGACGGCGCCCAGGAAAGCTTTAGCTGCACTTTAAGAATAAAGCGCTCATCTCTGGAGACATTCTTCCTCAGCCACTTGAAAGCAGGGTGGAGGTACAGCACTGATGTGCCAAACGTGATATCCGACAGTAATCCAGGCCCCTGGTGAAATCACGGCCGTGTCTCCAACTGTGATGGTGGTTTCCGAGGCAAATATTTACATGGGCAGGTCAGTCAGGTATAATGGGGTTGGAAGGGTGGGAAATGGAATATTGCAGTGTCTTGGCCTGGTTTTAGACTCAGATCTCTGCTGGTGCAGAAAGCTTTCTGCCAGACCCTGACCTTCACAAGTGTTGCAGGGTCATGGCAACACTCGTTTTCATGCTATGTACAGTATGTTCACCCGCACTGCTTATTTGAAGACCATCCGAGACCCAAGAGTTCTCAAAGCACGGATTACCATCTAACCACATTGTGCACAATGGAGCAAGGGGCTTCATCTTAAACCAACCTTAAATTATGTTTAGGTCTAATCGAGTGTAAGCTGATTTTCCTCAAAGTTTGACCCAACTACTATTTAATTGGTCTTGTTACCAGCCACCATCCATGTTCTCTAGTGTCACAGCCAAGCTAGGTAAATTCAAGCAGGTTTTAGCTTTTTTTTGTGCACCGCAGGAGTGTTATTCAAGGAACACCATGTTGCACAGCATTACATCATCCATTATATTTAAGGTGTTTTTAGATGCAAAGTCGGATTTTTTATTTTTAGCATAGCAGCACAGCAATTGCTCATGGTCATGAAAACGCTTTAATTTAGCTCCACATTACCAAAATAACAATGTTGCATTTGGCTTGTATTGTATTTAAGTACTTGGATGCTAGAATATCCCCATTCTAACCATCCAGACTAGCTATATTTAAAAGCTCTATCATTTCTTATCGTCTATATTTTCATGAGGTCACATTAACAAACTTCCGAATGCACAAGCACATCTGGTGAAGCAGGAAGAAGGTAAATATAGTTAACCTCTGAACAAGGTCTCGGTAAAGAGGCAGGTTTTTATTAGGTGCTATTAGGTGCCGCAATAACAATGCATTAGAAAACCATTCATAGCGGTCTTGCTCTTATCAAATCTGTCATTTTATTAACTGCCGGGGTTTTATTAGATGAAGCAGATTCTTCTGTGATGTGATCTTAAACTGGGTCAAAGGTTTTGGCTTGTAAAATGTGTCTTCCGTGAGCTTATTAGCGTGATTAGCAAGGTCTAGTCTGATCACGCGAGTTGAATATACAGGGAATATCAGAAAAGACAATCAGAGAAAACTTGAAAAAAAACTTCTTCTTCTTAATCTTGAACATCCACAATGCTGTTTTGGGCCAATAATGTTTGCCATTTTGTTTTAGTATTAAATAATAGCTGGAACGGGGCGACGCAGTGGGTAGCACATTTGCCTCACAGCAAGAAAGTCGCTGGGTCGAGCCTCGGCTCAGTTGGCGATGGTTCGAGCCTTGGCGTGGGTTTCCTCCGGGTGCTCTGGTTTCCCCCACAGTCCAAACACATGCGCTACAGGTGAACTGGGTAGGCTAAATTGTCCTTCGTGTATGAGTGTGTGTATGTGATTGTGCGTGTGGATGTTTCCCAGAGATGGGTTGCGGCTGGAAGGGCATCCGCTGCGTAAAAACTTGCAGGATAAGTTGGCGGTTCATTCTGCTGTGGCTACCTCAGATTAATAAAGGGACTAAGCCCACAAGAAAATGAATGAATGAATAAAAGCTGGAACTATGCATATTATACATGTTTTAGTCTTTATCGGATGTAAAGTTAGCTTTGGACTTGTTTTACCGTTATGATTAATTTGTCTGTATGAATATTCTCATGTTTGCATTTGCTTCCATCAATATTCAGATAAACTACTACCATGACAAATAATCAAATACCACAATCATATCATACAAACATAGCCTATTGCATGATTATTTAAAATATAGTCATGTCATGTCATTTTCATCCACTTCCGGTTGATCATTGTCATCCGGGGCTGGGTTGCGGAGACAGCTGTCTTGGGAGAGAATTCCAGACTTCACTCTTCCCAGACACTTCCTCCAGCACCTCCGGAGGGATCCCGAGGAGTTCCCAGCCCAGACAAGAGACATAGTCCCTCCAGCGTGTCCTGGGTTATCACCGAGGCCTCCTCCCGGTGGGACATGCCTGGAACACCTCCCTAGGTAGCGTCCAGGAGGCCTCCAAAACTGATGCCCGAGCCACCTCAGCTGACTTTTCTGGATGTGGAGAAGCAGCGGCTCTACTCTGAGCTCCTCCCAGGTGACAGAGCTCCTCACCCTGTTTTTAAGAGTGCGCCCTGCCACCCTACGAAGGAAACCCATTTCGGCCGCTTGTATCCGAGATCTTAGATCCAAAGCTCATGACTGTAGGTGAGTGGAGGAACGTAGATTGACCAGTAAATTGAGAGCTTTGCCTTTCGGCTCAGCTCCTTTACCATAATGCACTGGTACATCGGATCCGTACGTCCACCCTGGAGTCAGGCCTGTGGTTGCGGCTCGTATGCAAGTGCCTGTGGTTTTTTCCCACAGAATTCGGCCAGACTTAGTCTGAAGGAACGATGTGTGACCATTCTCCTGCGGGCCCTATCGTCGCAATGGGCTGGTGCATTGTGAAACGTGTGGTGGTGGAAGGTTAGGACCACGACAACCCTGATCGTCAGGCCCAAAACAATAAAATATTGTAAACTAACCCAAAATATAAACATTTCTATTATTGTTTTAATGATTAGAGAGTTGCTATATGTAGCAGTAGTAGTAATAAGAATAATAAAAATAATAAAAATAATATTAACGGTAAAAACAAATAAATTTTATTTTATCATAATTACATGGTGACACGGTGGCACAGTAGGTAGTGCTGTCGCCTTACATCAAGAAGGTCGCTGGTTCGAGCCTCGGCTGGGTCAGTTGCTGTTTCTGTGTGGAGTTTGCATGTTCTCCCCGCATTCACGTGGGTTTCCTCCAGGTGCTCTGGTTTCCCCCACAGGTGATATGGCTAGGCTAAAGATGTTTCCCAGAGATGGGTTGCAGCTGGAAGGGCATCCGCTGCGTAAAGCATCTTCTGGGTAAGTTGGTGGTTCATTCCGCTGTGGCGACATCGGATAAATAAAGGGACTAAGCCGAAAATTAAATGAATGAATATTATAATCACACAATCTCTCCCTCATTAGCATTGGACATTAGTGTTGTTTTTGAATCTGCCACTATGCTGACACACAGGCTTTAATAGCTCCGCCCTCTTTTAAAAAAGAGCACAATCTCATTTGAATTTAAAGCAACAGCCACCAAAACAGCACAATTAAGACCACAGCCTAAAAGGGTCAGTTTCAGATAGTTGTGTGGTATTTTGTGAGGAAACCTGCACACTTTAAAAACATCCAACATTTATTTTACATCATGTAAAAAGGAACAGTATTAGACCTGTAGGTTCAGAGAAAGTTGCTCCACTCTAAAATCCCAAAATACAGCACTAATGTCGAGTCTCCTCTGAGATGTCCGAGTGAAGTGAGCGGCAGCACACAGTGGACGCAGATGAAAGCTTCAGAGATCGGCTCCATGAAAACACACTTGTTCCTGGAAACCCGAACGCTGTGTGTGATTGCATGAAATCACAGGCCAGATCAGCAGTGCAGATATCAGACATGAAGAGAACTCATTCCCCATGACCCCCGCTTGATCTCTACAGTCATTTACACTGATCAGAGAGAGGTGAGCTCAGGGAAATCAGACCACACGGCTCGCACAGAGATTAGAGGAGTCCAGCCTGCTGTAAGAGCTGTCTCCTGTACCCTCATTCACTATTCCCTACTAGTCCACTATTACAGTGCACTTAAAGCAGGGATTGAAAGAGAGTGAGTGAATTGGAGTGCTGAGTGCATAATAACAAATACCAAATCAGCTTCTTACACACGTCTGCATGGAAAGGTTTTGTATTGAATGCAGTAGTTAATGCACGGGTCAACAAAGCTGGTCCTGCAGAGTTTTGCTACAGCTGTCCTCAAAACACCTGACAGGAAGTGTTCAGTATGCTTCTATGATTTATATGTTTGTTTATATAACTCCTATTTTCATTTATAACGCTTCATTGTGTTAGCATATGCATATAGCAGCACATGTTTTGCTAGGCGGATGCCCATTCAGCCACAACCCAACACTGGGAAAATCCCATTCAAGCTCATTCACACTCATACACTACAGTCAGTTAAGCTTATTCAGTTCCCCTATAGCGCATGTGTTTGGACTGTGGGGGAAACCGCAGAGCACCCGGAGGAAACCCACGTCAACACAGGGAGAACATGCAAACTCCACACAGAAACGCCAACTGACCCAGCCAGGACTCAAACCAGCGACCTTCTTGTTGTGAGGTGACAGTCCTAACCACTGAGCCACCGTGTCGCCACAAGAATTATTTCTATTATTTAATAAACTACCCAAATAATTGTATTTTATTCATGTGTAATTTATAAACGATTGAATGAGTGAATAAATGAATTACTGAATGCATGAGTGAATGATTTAATGAATGAGTGAATGAATGAATAAATATTTAAATAAATGAATGATTAAATAAATGAATGAATTACTGAATAAATGAGTAAATGATTTAATGAATGAGTGAATGAATGAATAAATATTTAAATAAATGAATGATTAAATGAATGAATGAATTACTGAATAAATGAGTGAATGATTTAATGAATGAGTGAATGAATAAATGAATAAATACATATTTAAATAAATGAATGATTAAATGAATGAATGAATGAATAAATAAATGAATTACTGAATAGATGAGTGAATGAATAAATGAATAACTGAATGAATGAGTGAATGATTTAATGAACGAGTGAATGAATAAATAAATATTTAAATAAATGAATGATTAAATGAATGAATAAATTAATTATTGAATGAATGAGTCAATGATTTCATGAATGAATGAATAAATAAAATATTGAATTAATTAATTAATTATCGAATAAATGAATGAACAATTTAACGAATTACAATGAATGAATAAATTAATATTTAAATAAACTAATGATTAACTCAATGAATGAATAAATAAATGAACAAATGATTAAATGAACGAATGAATAAATGATGAAATTATTGAATGAATGAGTGAATGCTTTATTGAATAATATTGAATATTTAAATAAATGATTAATTAAATCAATGAATAGTAAAATAAATGAATAAATAAATGAATGAATGAATATTTAAATAAATGATTGATTAAATGAATGAACAGTTAAATAAATTAATGAATAAATGAATTAATGAATGAATAAGTGTATGAATTATTGAATGAATGAGTGAATGATTTAATGAATGATTGCACTAATAAATTATTGAATGAATAAATAAATGAATAATTATTTATCGAATAAATGAATGAAGGATTTAACAAATTACAATGAATGAATAAACTAACAGTTGAATAAATTAATGATTAAGTCAATGAATGAATAGATAAATAATGATTGAATAAATGAATGAATTATTGAATGAATGAGTGAATGCTTTAATGAACAATTTAATGAATTAATAAATGAATGAATTAATATTTAAATAAATGCTTGATTAAATCAACGAATAGTTTAATAAATGAATGAATAAATGAATATTTAAATAAATGATTGATTAAATCAATGAATAGTTAAATAAATAAACAAATAAATAAATAAATGAATGAATGATTGTTGTATAAATTCAATATCGCACTCGTAGCAGTGCGATGTGGCTGTATATTGTCACTGGTGGGACACCAAGGCACTCGGCCTGTGGCTTTGAGCCAACACACGCCTCCTATCAGCCGTGTATATATATATATATTAGGGGTGTAACGGTTTTAATTTTAATTACAATTTTTTTAATGTATTAAAACTAACATCATAAAAGTATGATCTTGTTTTTTTCTTTTACTTTAAACAGTGATAGAGCTATACTTCTGGGGTAATCAACTTGCCTACTCACCCTAGTGAAGCCTTTACATGTCACTTTAAGCTGTATAGAAGTGTCTTGAAGAATATCTAGTCTAATATTATTTACTGTCATCATGACAAAGAGGAAATAAATCAGTTATTAGAGATGAGTTATTAACACTGTTATGATTAGACATGTGCTGGAGAAATCTGCTCTCCGCTACACAGACATTGGGAAAAAGATATACAGGGGGTGAATAACTCTGCCTTCAGCTCTATCCAGCTCATTTCCTGCAGTTTTCTTTCATCAGGGTAAGTGCGTGTTCAGTCAGACCTAATGTTTTTGTGAAGCGCTTCACACAAGAGCAGGAGCAGGGAAACGGCCTGAGAAAAGAGAAAGAGTAAAAGAGGTAAAAGGCTTTAAATTAATGATCGATGAGTCTGCTTTCTTTGACTTCAAAGCGCTCCAGAAGCACACGAAGCTCTGCTATAGTTCCCTGCTTTTCCCCCCACGTGACCCGCTTTACCCCCGCTGGTGCCCTCAAAAGAGCCCAACAATGACACTTTTACTCAGTCCGGGACGGCTTTCAATAGCCCACTTTGGCTCATTCTTCCTGCGCCTGATTTTATTAGTTCCTATTCCCCGTGCAAAGGGTTCCCAGTGGAAGAGGAGGAAGGAGGAAGAGTTTTGGGGAGCGTGTGGTGAATGTGTTTGGCTGATGGCAGGATGGGTCACTGCCACCCCGGGGCGTTTGGGCTCCTGTTTTGCTTTGTGTTGCGCTGAATGATGTGGCAGGTTGGTGCGCGGTAATGAAATCTGCACAAACTCCTGCGCTATTATTGAGCGTTTCTGATCAAGCCAAAGAAACGGCCTGCTCCATCACTGCTGCTTTTAATGGGGGGATCTGTGTGCTTTCGGGTTGTTTGGTCTTCTTTTGCTTTTGTTTTGTTGCACTTTTAATGCAAATAAAAGTTATTTTTTTATTTATAATTGATTTAGTCTTTTCTTGCTTTGCTGTATTTTATTGTTTGTTTTGCTTTGCTTGGTTTTGTTTTGTTTGCAAGTAAACAGAGGACATCTGTGTGTTTTTGCTTATATTTAGTTTTTTTGTTCTGTCTTTTTTGTTGTTGTGTTTGTTTTCATGTTCATATTTTTCATTTGTTTAGTTTTTTTGCTCAGCTTTTTCTTGATTTGCTGTTTTTTTTTTTTTTTTGCTTTGTTTTGTTTACAAAGGCAAAGCAAATGCCTGCTTCATTTCTACTGTTTAGGAAGAAATCTGTGGGGTTTTTTTTTTTTTTTGGTTAGTTTTTTCTTCTTTTTCTTTTGTTTTGTTGCACCTTTAAGGCAAATAAAAAGTTTTATTTATTTATTATTTATTTCCTTTTTTTCTTGCTTTGCCACATTTTATTGTTTGTTTCATTTTGTTTTGTTTGCAATTAAGCAGAGAAAATCTGTGAAAAAATCTTGTTTTTATTCATTTTCTTTGTCCTGTCTTATCTTGCTTTGATTGTTTTCATATTTATATTTCCTGTTTTGTTTTTTTGCTCTGCCTTTTTCGATTTGCTGCTTTGTTTTGTTTTGTTTTGTTTACAAAGCCAAAGCAAATGCCTGCTTCATTACTACAGTTTTAAGAGGAAATCTGTGTTTTTTTTCTTCTTTTCTTTTTGTTTTGTTACACTTTTAAGGCAAATTAAATTTGTTTCATTTATTTATAATTGATGTAGTCTTTTCTTGCTTTGCTGTATTTTATTGTTTGTTTTGCTTTGCTTGGTTTTGTTTTGTTTGCAAGTAAACAGAGGGCATCTGTGTAATTTCGTTTATATTTAGTTTTTTTTGTCCTGTCTTTTTTGTTGTTACGTTTGTTTTCATGTTTAAATTTAAGTTGTTTTTGTTTGTTTTTTTGCTTTGCCTTTTTTATTTGCTGTTTTGTTTTGTTTTGCTTTATTTTGTTTACAAAGCCAAAGTAAATGTCTGCTTTATTACTACTTTACGTTTTAAGAGAAAATCTGTGTTTTTTTCTTTAGTTTTTCTTCTTTTCCTTTTGTTTTGTTGCACTTTTAAGGCAAATAAACATATAATTATATATATATATACAGATATTATATAATATACTGATTTTTCTTTTGATATTGCTTGTTTTGCTTTTATTTTTTTCATGTTTATAGTTTTGTTGATCTCTTTTCTTTTTTATGAAGTCGAAGCAGAAACTGTCTACTTCATTACTGTTGCCTGTAATGGGGCAGTGTGTGTGTTTTTTTGTTTGTTTGTTTGCTTATAAAGCCAAAGCAAATGTCCGCTTCATTACTACTGTTTTTAAGAGGAAATCTGTATTTTCTGTTTGTTTTGTCTTTTTTTTATTGTTTTGTTGCACTTTTATGGCCAATAAATATATAATTTTCCCCATCTTGTCTTGCTCTGCTGTACTTTATCATTTGTTTTTGTTTTGCCATGCTTTATTTAGATATACACCCATATTTTTTTGCTTCTTTATCCTGTCTTGACTTGCTTGATTGGATCCATGTTTTAAACTAGTTTGTTTTGCCTTTTGCAACATGATGGCTCAGTGGTTAGCACTGAGGGGGCTAATAATATTGACCATAAAATAATAAGTGACTTCAACTGTGTCTCCTTTAACGCATTGTTTATCTTCGCTCATCAAGCACGTCACAGGTTTCTCCCCTACAACCGCATTATTTTTTGATAAACAGTGATTAACAATGACACCTGTATTTCAGTGCGATGACATGCGGTCAGATTAATCGTTGATTAATTGTGTCAGACTGATGAAACGCTCAATCAGACGTAAAGAGCTGAGTCAGGTTCCTGTCGCATGCACCAACAGGTTACAGGACTGTTTACAAGGATGGAGATATTTCAGTCAAACCCCACCCTCTGAGCTGAAAACTGTGGGAAATCTTATAGAGGAACTGCAGATTTATATTCACTTGCAAACTCTACACAAAAGTAACGTTCACGGTGCACATATTACACTCCCATTGTGACACACTGCTGCATACTTAATTCTCCTGTTGTCTGATTGCTTTACTGTTATTATAATGACAGCATACTGTAGCCTGTTGAGTCACTGATAAGCTGAAGACTGAGCTTGACAACCGCTATCCTGTCTAAACTACACATTAATAACAGTTATGTTACTGTATTTTTGTTTTCACAAGCTTTGGAGACGGAACATAAACTTGTAAATAACATGTCACCTGTAGCTTTCGCCATGAGGCTGTGTTCAAAATGACATCAATGTTTTCAAAGTGCACTGCGAAGGGAGCACAATAGTAAACATGAAGATCGCTAAAACTGGACTGTGAAAATAGTCATCTAAGAGAGATGAGCTTAATGCTTTATTATTTTTAATCATTCCCAGTATGAATGTTAGAATGTTCTAAATGAATAGGGCATAGGGGGGATAAGTGGGAATAGAACACAGACAGGAACTCTGTTTCTAAAGCTCTAGAGGTATACTTGTGAGTGCTCAAGTTTGCGAGGCAGTTTGCAAATGTTCATTGGAGCGACAGATTTGGGGAATAGCAAATCAACAAACTACGTTTGTAACGACGCAACTTTCGACCGTAGTTGGCTAACGATGGTTTTGGGAAACACACCCCAGAGTGGTTTAATCTTCACTGCTGAAAGTCCAAACACTGAGGAGCAAATCTGTCTGATTCAAACATTCGAAATCTACAAAATATAAAAATGTGCTGTGCAAAGATTAATCATGACTAATTTTATTAAAATAAACTAAAGTTTATTTTGACGTAAGATACAGAATTGAAGTCAGAATTATTCGCAACCCTGTTTATTTTTCTCTAATTTCTGTGTAACAGAGAGCAGATTTCTGTAACACATGTCTGCACATAATAGTGTTAATAACTCATCTCTAATAACTGATTTATTTCCTCTTTGTCATGATGACAGTAAATAATATTAGACTAGATATTCTTCAAGACACTTCTATACAGCTTAAAGTGACATGTAAAGGCTTCACTAGGGTAATTAGGGTAACTAGGCAGGTTAGGGTAATTAGGCAAGTTATTGTATAACGATGGTTTGTTCTGTAGACTATCCAAAACAAATATAGCTTAAAGGGGCGAATAATATTGAGCTTAAAATGCTGTTTAAACAATTAAAACTGCTTTTATTCTAGCCCAAATAAAACAAATAAGACTTTCTCCAGAAGAACAAACATTATCAGACATTATCAGACATACTGTGAACATTTCCTCAATCTGTTCAACATCATCTGAGAAATATTTAAAAAGAAAAACAAATCCAAAGGGGGGCGAATAATTCTGACTTCAACTGTATATATATATATATATATATGTGTGTGTGTGTGTGTGTGTGTGTGTGTGTGTCATTTTCTGAAGGATATGTATGCATGTGTGTATTTATATACACATAAAATATATACACAGTGCACACTGATACATTAAACAAATATAGCAGCTTTAAAAATAAAAATCATTAAAAATGAAAGCATGTGTAGCCTAAAAGCTTCATATTAAATACACTGAACTAAGTAAATATAGCAAAATAAAATAAAGAAATAAATGAACAAATCTGTTTATTGTGGTTATTTGTCAAAGTTGTGCAATTACTTGATTGTGCATTTAAAATGTAATCACTTATGGTTTTGATTATGATTACAGCTGTGGATTTATTAGAACTATTAGAAAACTCTTAAACGACACTCTGTTAAGTGGAAATAAACTAAAACACACTGTAATCACTAATGGACATGGTGGTGAAGTAGAGCGCTGGATTTCTTCAGATAAATAATAGTCATGCTTTTCATATTATCGTTCTTCCTTTCTATATAATGCACTATATATAACAACGAGCCTGAAGCAAGCAAAAAAAAAAAAACTTCAGCAGATTTCTGCCCAGTAGGTCAAATATGATATATCCTATACCCCCCAAAACAATGAGCTTTATGAATAAATGCATAGAGTTTTTGCAACCTAAGACTGGATTGTGGTGTAAAGCCAAGAGTCTCACCTTGGAGCAAATATTCTTGGCTTGTCATGAGGCGTCACTGCAACAGGAGGAAAAGCAACGCATTTCTCTGAATTCCTCCTGTTTTTAATGCGCGCTTGTGTTTTTCGGTGATGTGGATTTTATAGGGTCTGACAGTCCTTGTGGTCGCATGCCAAACTGGAAACACACACTGCAGCTCAGCTCTATGTGTGGCATTGCATATCAGCATGAGATCCCTATCCACAGACATTCATTCTGAATGAGCTGAGATCTTCTTATCAGCTTCAGCTGTCAAGTGTTGAGCAGGTTTAGCTCTAATCATCAGCACTTACTCATTTACTCAAACATCACTCATCTGTCTGGAGAAAACGCCGGAGAAAATACAGGCAAATAGATTTGTGGATAGATGAATCAATGGAGATACATGGAGAGATAGACAGACAAGATGGATGAGTAGATGGATGTATGTGTGGACAGATGTGTGAATTGATGGATGGATGTGTGGATAGATGTGTGAATGGATGGAGGGGTAATAAATGAATAGATTAATGGATGAGAAGATGGATAGACGGATGGGTGAATGGATGGATAGATAAATGAATGGGTTAATAGGTGAATGCATGGATGTATGGATGAGTGAATTGATGGATGAATGGATCTATGGATGGATGGGTGAATGGATTGAAGAATTAATTGTTGAATGGGTGGATGGATGGTGGCTGGATGTATGACAGATGAATGGATGGGTAGATGGATGGATGGATTTATGGATGGATGTGTAAATGGATGGATGGGTGAATGGATGGAAGAGTTAACTGTTGAATAGATGGATGGATAGATGGGTAGATAGATGGGTGGGTGAATGGATAATGTTAATAGGTAAATGCATGGATGGATGAGTGAATTGATGAATGGATGGATGGGTTAATGAATGGAGGAATTAATTGTGAATAGATGGATGGAGAGATGGATGGATGGGTCAATGGATCGATACATGAAAAGATGGGAAGATGGATGGGTGAATGGATGTGTTAATAGATTAATGGATGGATGGATTGATGAATGGGTTAATGGATGATAGATAAATGGATGGGTAGATGGATAGATGAGTGGGTAAATGGATGGATAGATGAATGAATAGGTGGGGAATGGATTGATGGATGGATGGGTGAATGGATTAAAGAATTAATTGTTGAATGGATGGATGGGTGGGTTAATGGATGATAGATAAATGGATGGGTAGATGGATAGATGAGTGGGTGAATTAATGAGTGGATGGATGGGTGGATGTTTGAATGGATGGATGGATGTGTGAATGGAAGTGTGAATGAATAGATGGATGGATGGGTGAATGGATTAAAGAATTAATTGTTGAATGGATGGATGGGTGGGTTAATGGATGATAGATAAATGGATAGATGAGTGGGTGAATGGATGGATAGATGAATGGATGGGTGGGTGAATTAATGAGTGGATGGATGGGTGGATGTTTGAATGGATGGATGGATGTGTGAATGGAAGTGTGAATGAATAGATGGATGGATGGGTGAATGGATGAAAGACTTAATTGTTGAATAGATGGATGGGTGAATGAATAGGTAATTAGACAAATAGATAGGTAGATAGATGAATGGGTGAATTGAAGGGTTAATGGGTGAATGGACGGATGGATTAGTGGATGGATGGGTGAATCAATGGATGTATGAAAGGATGGATGGGTAGATGGATGGATAGGTAAATGGAGGGGTTAACTGATGGATAAATGTGAATGGATGGGTGAATGGATGGATGGATGAGGGAATGGATGGATAAATGGATGGATGGATCAATGAATGAATAGATAGATTGGTAAATGGATGGATGGATGAATCAATGTATGGTTCCATGAATGGATAAGTGAATGGGTGAATGTGTGGATGGATGAAAGTGTGGATGGATAGATGGGTGAATGAATGGATGGATAGACAAATAAATGGGTGGATGGTTGAATGGGTGGGTGAATGGGTGGATAAGTTGGTGAATGGATGGATAGGTGTGTGTATGGTTAAATGAATGAATGGATGGATGGGTGGATTGATGTATGAATAGATAGATGGATGTGTGAATGGATGGACTGATTGATTCAGCCTGAATCAAAATAGAGGCACATTAGTCATAATTCTGCTGAAATACACTGACGGTCCCACAATGTGGCCGGCCGAAGCCCCAGACTGTGAGCGCAGCAGCTGCCTTCAGTTTAGACAGAACCACTCTCTGCTTCAGTCTGTGAAGGAAACGATACCCTTCAGGCCCAACATGCTCATTGCAAACATCTGGCAACATTGACCAGCATTATACAGGCTTCCTATAGACCTAAATATATATATATATATCCTGACTATCAGAATATTGAAGTCATTCTGTTTGCCTCTAGGAGAAATCTGTCAGCAAACTATTCCCTGACACCGATCTAATGGAGACAGCTCACATAATAACTCTCTTTATTCAGGCCTTTTATTACCTGCGAGAGTGAGACAGAGTCGTAGGCATGTGTTGATCTCATTAACTCGGTGTTAGGGGGATTATTTCCTATATTAATTGTTAATATTGTCAGTGATTTATCAGTAGTTTTACTGATACTGTTTCACAGTTTAAATAATAATACATAATACAAATCATAAAAAAGTGAGATGTTAATGTGACTAAACTTTTTCTCTTTTAGGTAAGTTAGGATGATCAAATGTGAGAGAGAGATTGTTTGAGAAATTGTTATAACTGTTCTAGAAAGTCAAGTTTACACAATAAGATTATTCTGCCTCTGATAAAGCTCAGATGATGATGTCAGGGTTTTGGAAGTTTCTGATTGGCTGATTGACAACATTTGAGTTAATGTGAGGCACAACTGTAGAATAGTATTGAAGGAGAAGCTCAAACACACTGCTTCCCTGTGTGACAACATGAGAAAATCAACAAGCCAGAATCAACAACAAAGCCAGATTACAGTTTGCTGAATGACACTGATGTGTGGAGACATGTCCTGTGCTCTGATGGAGCTAAGATTGAACTGTTTGGCCATAATGAGCAGTGTTACATCTGGAGGACAAAGGGGAACAAGCCTAGAACACCATCCCAACTGTGCAGTATGGGGGCGGCAGCATCATGTTGTGGGGCTGTTTTGCTGCAGGAGGGACTGGTCCACTTCATAGCATAGATGGCATCATGAAGAAGAACATTATGGAGAAATACTGAAGCAACATCTCAACACATCAGCCAGGACATTACAACTTGCCCACAAATGGCTCTTCCAGACAGACCATGACCCTAAGCACACTGCCAAATGAGTTCACATGTGCTTTAAGGACAACAGAGTGAATGTTTTGGAGTGGCCATCACAAAGCCCTGATCTCAATCCTATAGAGAATGTGTGGGCAGAGTTGAGAAAGCTTGTGTGAGCAAGACAGCCTACAAATCTGACTCAGTTACAGCAATTCTGCAGGAGGAATGGGCCAAAACTCCTGCAAACTATTGTGGAAGCTTGTGGAAGGAGACGCAAAACATTTGACCAAAGTTAAACAGTTTAAAAGCAAAGCTAAAATACCAAGGAAATGTGTGTAAACTACTGACTGTCTAGAATTAATAAAGCAACAAATTCTCTCATTATTCTGGCATTGAGCAAATGTAAATCATTTAGGAAATCCTAACGGATCTAAAATAGTAAACATTTAGTAAGTTTCACCATTAGACATTTTTTTTAATTGTTATGTTCCTTTTTTCAGAGTGTATGCAAACTTCTGCAATCTTTAACTTTGATCACTTTATGGCAAGCAAATTTAAGAATAAGTAAAATGAAATTAATGCAAAAGGTCAGTGAGGGCATTTCTCTGGCTGTAATTGAATAAAGGCAAAAAAAAGATGTATGAAGACTTTATATCAGTTCACTTGTGCTGTCAGGACACATGGCAGATGTGATTGTGGTCTTTGCATTCTCATCTTTGTAAACACGTCTTGGCAAACCTCAGCAAGTTTTGTCTTTCATAAACTGAGATCGGCGACTCCACCACAGCACTTTGATCCGCGCCTTAAATAAATCATTACTGGCGCTAATCAAGCTTTGATTCCTGGTATCTCTTTCTGCCATCAGTGAGGATTTGTGAAAGCTTGTTTGATTAAACAATATGACAGCACTCAGTGGGCCTTGTGGATCTTTCCGTTAGTGCTGATTGCTAAAAGCATTACAATTCATCATGTTTAGTGCTCGATATTTACAACTGTAAACAAGCCGTTGAACATTTTTAACTATTAAACTCAATTTTATGTTGTAAATCACAATTTAGAATTTTTGAAGTCGACTTTTATATGATTTAAGCCCTTTCACACCAACCATGATAACTATAAATATAATAAGCATAGCTGCAAGCAGCAATTATCGGGACCAAGCAGCTCAGCGGCCACATCATAAACAAGCATGGAAACAAGCAACAGGAAAATTCATTCATTCGTTCATTTTCTTGTGGGCTTAGTTCCTTTATTAATCTGGGGTTGCCACAGCGGAATGAACCGCCAACTTATCCAGCAAGTTTTTACGCAACGGATTCCCTTCCGGCCGCCACCCATCTCTGGGAAAGCAACAGGAAAATTCTAGAACTTTTTGGGTGGCATGGTCTGAGGCAAATTGAGTGGAAATGGAACTAACGATCTATAGGAAGTTCAAAACAACAGATGTTCAAACTAATTCAAGATGGTGGAAAAAAAGTAATGTGAATTAGGGAATTAATTATATCAATGATACAAGGAACCATCATGTTCATCAAACATGGACCTTCAGCATGCACTAGGGGGTTTGCTGCTGAGTGTGACGCGGCTGGGATGAGAATCAGCACCTCCAAGTCCGAGGCCATGGTGCTCCACCAGAAAAAGATGGTTTGCCATCTCCAGGTAGGAGGAAAGTCCTTACCCCCGATGGAGGAGTTTAAGAATCTTGGGTCTTTGTTCTGGAGTGATTGAAAGATGGAACGCGAGATTTAGAGGCGGTTAAGTGGCAGCAGTAATGCGGTCGATGTACCAGTTCATTGTGGTAAAGAAAGAGCTGAACCGAAAGGCAAAGCTCTCGATTTACCGGTCAATCTACATTCCTCCTCACCTATGCTCATGAGCTTTGGGTCATGACTGAAAGGACAAGATCTCGGATACAAGCGGCCAAAATGAGTTTCCTTCGAAGGGTGGCAGGGTGCACTCTTATGAATAGGATGAGGAGCTCTGACACCCGGGAGAAGCTCAGAGTAGAGCCGCTGCTCCTCCACATCCAGAGAAGTCAGCTGAGGTGGCTGAGGCATGTTCCAGGCATGTCCCATTAGGAGGAGGCCTCGTGGATAACCCAGGACACGCTGGAGGGACTATGTCTCTCGGCTGGCCTGGGAACACCTCGGAATCCCCCCGGAGGAGCTGGACGAAGTGTCTGGGGAGAGGGAAGTCTGGGGTTCTCTCCTAAGACTGCTGCCCCCGGCCCCGCAAAAGTGGCAGAAAATGAATGAATGTATACAAGGAACCTGCAAAACTATTGAAAAGCCATTTGAAAACTTTTGTATGATTTCATTTGACAGAATTTTATTGTCAATTTTACTCAAACTGACATAGTTTGGTCAATGTCAGGTCTAGGTCACACACATTAAAGTTTGGTTTCAATACTTCAAACCATTGCAGTGACTCAGCCTATTGTCATCTGGCAGCACTACATCAAGTTTGCGCATATGCTTAATGACAGCAGTTTTGTCTATCGACATGAATTCCATAACTTTTGGTCCGCATGATCTGAAGATGATCCAAGTCAAATTTGCTGAAGATTGGACCAATGGTCGAGATGAAGGTAAAAAGAGAATGATTTGAACAAAACCAGAATGGCGGACAGGAAGTTTGGCAGATTATAACATATTTGGTTTCTGAGATGTCGGCATGACCCGAGGAATAATTTGAGACAATTTTCATCAAAATAAGCATATGCAGGCAAAAGTTATTACCAAATACAGAGTTTCATTAATAATGGCGAATGAATGTCTTAACTCTTGGCCCGTAGGTGGCGCTGTCACCAAATTTTGATGGTGTGGGCGCAAATGCCTTGTTGATGAGGCCAGAGGTCAGAGGAGAATGGCCAGACTGGTTTCAGCAACAGTAACTCTAATAAGCACTCGTTACAAGCGAGCTCTGCAGAAGAGCGTCTCTGAACACACAACACGTCCAACCTTGAGGCGGATGGGCTACAGCAGCAGAAGAGCACACCGGGTGCCGCTCCTGTCAGCTAAGAACAGGAAACTGAGGCTACAATTCACACAGACTCACCAAAACTGGACAATAGAAGATTGGAGAAACGTTGCTGCTCTGATGAGTCTCCATTTCTGCTCACACATTCAGATGCTCGGCTCACAATTTGGCCTCAACAGCATGAAAGCATAAAGCAACAAAAAGCGATTTATTTGTCAAATGTTGAGGTCGTTTTAGAATAAGTCACCAAACTTCAGGATAAAAAAATATATATCACTGTTTAGTGTTGACTTATACGAGCCAAAAATCCATCCATCCGGGCACCATAGGTAAAAACCTGCTGTTAAAATGGTGACTGGATGGATGGATTTCTGACTCATATAACTCAACAGGAAGGTTAAAATGCATCTAAGCTCTGTGCAAGCAAACATCACTCATAGTTTCCCAAGAAAATGTGAACTTTGGTCTCGATGCAGTGCTTGTACTGCTCCACACAAAGGCTTCTGGATATGTTGAGATGTTACATGACTAATGAAACAGATTCTCCCTAATCAAGAAGTGCTGGTGAGATGGCCACGCTGATCAATGGAGAGAGAAATCTTACCTCATAATGGCTCTGGGTAATGAGTTCCTGCCTCAACATTTACCACTTGATTTGATTATATTACACCGAGCATTAGCTGGCATTACAGTAGGGTGTAGTCCTCTGTGCTTAATAGGAAAGACTCAGTTAAATTTGCAATTGGAAAACACATTTCCAGGGGATCTAATTTGACTGCTTTCAGTGGGAACATCAGCAGTGCTTGAATTTCTAGAAAGATCACTAGTGATTTGGGTAACACTTTACTTGAAGGGGGTGTTTACATGCCAAAGGTGCTCTGTCATGAATGCTTTATAATCATGAAATGACACACATTATGAATGTGAATGAGGTTTTATGCTTATCACAACTGTCATTAATTCAATTCACCTTTATTTGTATAGCGCTTTTACAATGTAGGTTGTGTCAAAGAAGCTTCACATAGAAGACTACAGTGAATGTAAACAGTGGAATTCAGTTCAGTAGTGTTACTTCCTTTAACCCAAGCTCATTCTGGAAATGTAGCCCCGCGGATGTTTCTGGAGACCGCGATTTACGTGGCTGGAGGCATGTACGGCCGCGTTCGGTTTTTTTCGAGTGAACGTTGCGGGGCGGTGTGGCGCCGGCCGACGGCTCGCCTTAGAGTGGAGGGCTTTCCCGATGTAACCAGTTTGTCCGCTTAGCTCGCAGCGTAACGTTGGCCGGAGCAGAGGCCCCGGAGGAGGAGTAGGAGGAGCCGGCCGCGGGGACCACGACCAAGATCGAGTCCGGGGAACAGCGGTTCCAGAAATCAGGTAAGATGAAAAACAGAATCCGAAAAATAAGGGGGAGAACGCGGCGGGATCCGAAAACGCGGTCGAAATCGAAGACGAGGGCTTTTGCTTTTTTTTTTCTGGACGGCTTTTGCAAACCGTCGCTTGGGTTTAGGGAAGGAGGAGGAGGGCAGCCGGGTCGGCCGATCCGATGGCTTTTCGTGCGAGAACAGCGCGGGCGTGAGTGGCGCGCGCTCCCGAGAGGCACCCGAGACGCGAAAAAGCGCGCACAGCGGCCTCTCGCGGATCCGCGAAAACAAAAACCGCTCAAATACGTACCTCCCGGGACGTATCTCCCGGTTCGCAGAAACGTCCGCGAGGCTACGTTTCCACAAGGAGCCCGGGTTGACTTCCTTTCAATAAAGCTGCAGATGGATCCTCCGCCCTCCGAGTCTTCGTTACAGTTGTCATGAGGCCATTATACTGTAACTACATCATGAATTTTATAACAGCCTCATTAATATTTTGTGTTGACCTCTTCAACTTCAAATTTAATTTTGTCATTAAAAAGTCATTAGATGCCTTTGGATTTGAATGACGCTATTATAAAAGTATTTGACGTGGTATTAACATTTTTACTTAGAAACTTTAATGACAAATTAATTTTTTCCACAATTATGTTTATGATGGATTTATGACATTAAATTATTGTATTAGACATGTCATGACAAAGGAATCTCAAACAATGTCGACTTTACATTTAAATGACACAACTGAAAGGCACTTGCCTAATAATGTATAAGATCTTGTGTCATGTGATGATAGATGTTACATGACAGTCTTATGAACACTCCCTTAAACTGCTATTTATTATGTAAGGTCAGTAAACATTTCATTCATTCATTTTCTTGTCGGCTTAGTCCCTTTATTTATCCGGGGTCACCACAGCGGAATGAACCACCAACTTATCCAGAAAGTTTTTAGGCAGCGGATGCCCTTCCAGCCACAACCCATCTCTGGGAAACACCCACACACAGGTTCACACACACTCAAACACTACGGACAATTTAGCCTACCCAATTCACCTGTACCGCAAGTGTTTGGACTGTGGGGGAAACCGGAGCACTCGGAGAAAACCCACGTGAAGGCAGGGAGAACATACAAACTCCACACAGAAACACCAACTGAGCCGAGGTTCGAACCAGCGACCCAGCGACCTTCTTGCTGTGAGGGGACAGCACTACCTACTGTGCCACTGCCTCGCCTGTAAACATTTCAGAGAAGAAAAATCTAATACACAATCCTAGGTGGCTTCTAGGGGTAACATGGACAGTTGACAAAATTTGGATTTTCAGGACAACTCTCAGGTCAAGTTACTAGCATAAGTTAAATCTATAAATCTCCTTGTTAATTGCGAGCACATTCCACGCAGCAACCAATCGAGAAATTCCTGTAGGTTCTCCCAGACCTTGCCCATCTGACAGAAACGGCTTTTGGCTTCTGAAAGGCACTCGGCTTTAGAGGTAGTTTCCAAAGCATGAGTGGAAAACTAGATCTTTTTAATGAAACCGGGACCACACGTGAGCCACATAGGTATTAAACTTTCCCCCTTAAACTTTATTGAGTTATTTTTTGCTGCAGGTTTTCATGCCCGGTCTCAATTTGGTGTCCTAAAAATAGTTCCAGCGTAGTTGTTTAACGTGGGCCTCTAACAGTAAAATCTCTGGTGTGCCGTAGGTGTCAAACAGGTAACAGGAGGATTCCTGAGGATAGTCCAAAACCTTGGGTTACCCACAGTTCAGGAGGTTCAGGTACGGGAGCAGAGCATCGTTTGAGTTTTCTCATGAGGAATTTCCCAATGCTCTTTCCTGCTATAGTAGTTATTCCACTTTTTTTTTTTATTAAAAATTACTTAATCTTTATGGGTTCTTAATGAGATCTTTAATTGTGTCCTGTAAATCAAAGACAAGAAATATCAAACAAGTAGCTCGGATGTTTTGAGAAATGAAGAGATCCGGTCCCCATTGAGCATTCCTGGTAAATCTGCATCCCACTGAGGGCTCTTCCCAGCTGCTAACATTCAGGGATTTGCCAAACCCCTGACTCATCATAGGAAGTCTGGTAAGCAAGAGCTGTAATTGGCTTGTGAACCTCTTAATGAGTTTAATATGGCAGCATTTGTCAGACAAGTCCCTGTCCTTGTCACCCAGGGACGCACACATGGGACATGCAGGCCAGACGTCATATGCGGGAACTGCCAATGTCATCTTCATAATCATCTTATTTTATAACATGTGTTTTCCCTCAAACAGAATTCAATATCCGTCAAAATGATAACACGTGATTTAGCATAGGGGTGTCCTGTAGTTTAGGCCTGGAGGTTTCTAGGAATGTTTCAAATTATCCAATCGACCTTGATTAGTTGGTTCAGGTAAGTTTAATTGGGTTCAACGCTGTATAGTTCAGAACAGTAGCCCATGAGGAGCAGGAGTACTCACCCCTGGTTTAATGGTTTCTCTGGTTCATAGCGTGAATTCTGATGGTTTGAAGATTGTATGTCTAACACACATCACAGGTAAGTTTGTTAGAAAATCAATCAGATGCAGTGATGTCCAACATGATTTCATGACCTGAAGAATCCCAAAGCTATCACACTAAATTCTGCACTAAAAACATGCATTGAGGGAGACATTTCTTTCAGATCTATACTCTATACTGGTCTGTGAGCGCCTTCTGTGGTCATTAAAAATCCCAGGATGTCCTTCAAAAAAGAGAAGGGGTTTAACAGCCTTCCAGGCTGGTTTCCAGCCGTTATCAACCAGGTTTTAGCTGGACAGGCGTGGAGATGATGAGTTGAAACCAGCTTGATCAGCCAAGCCAGGCTGGCAGCCCAGCCAAAACCAGCTATGTCCAGCTTAAACCAGGATAGTCAAGCTGGTTTTAGCTGGTCACTTTCCAGCCTGACCAGCTTAGACCAGGCTGGAAAAGGGCTGGAAACCAGGCTGGAATTGGCCAAAACTCCTCTAAAACCAGGCTGCTCGACCAGCTAAAACCAGCCAACCACCCTAGGCTGGTTTAAGCTGGATTTTTCAGCAGGGAGAGTGGTTTGATGAACATGAAAGTTCAACATCTCCCATGGCCTGCACAGTCACCAAATCTAAATATTACTGAGCTACTTTGGGGTGTTTAGGAGGAGCGAGTCGGGAACGGTTTTCCTCCACCAGCATCACATAGTGACCTGGCCACCATACTGCAAGAAGAGTGGCTCAAAATCCCTCCGGCCACCGTGCAGGACTTGTATCTGTCATTCCCAAGACAAACTGGCTGCAAAAGCAGGCCCTACACCAGTGGTGCTCAACCCTGTTCCTGGAGAACGAACTTCCTGCAAAGTTCAGCTCCAAACACACCTGAACCTATTAATGAGGACCTGAACAGCACTTGATTACAGGCAGGTGTGTTTGATATGGGCTGCGACTGAAATCTGCAGGAGGGTCGATCTCCAGGAACAGGGTTGAGCATGCCTGCCCTACACCAGACTAATGAATTATTTTGGTTCAAAACCAGGCGTTTTACTTTCATTGTCCAGCCCTTGTATATTGTTCAGTGAGGTAATACTTGCCCTCATTTCATTAGCACAGGTAGAAAAGGTTTCATGTTCACAGCCAATGTCGTGAGTCTTCAAATGCGCTACCTCGAGAGTGAGCCTGAATGAAAAGCAGCTTTTCCGAAACCACAGGCATGTAGATCATTGTCCATGCGCTTGTATCGCTAATGCTCCAATAATGATTTATTTTCCCAGGGCAGCAGTGGAAACCCTTTCTTGTTGGCAGTAAACATGGAAACCTGAGGGGTGTGATTGTTTTGGGGAATACAATGTGCCCCGTCTGAAAGATGGCAAAGGGAAGAGATGTTGTTTATAACTGCTCACAGGAATAAAACACTGTAATCATTTATAGCAAATACTATAGTGTACCACTCTACAATAAAGTGTATTATACTGTATAGTATTCACGACACTTTACCTCCTCTGTGCAGTGTGCGTTTGCTTAATCAGAAGGCACAAACAATCTCTGCTTCCTGTTACATAATACACGCCACTGGAATTTACACATTTAGCAGTTCTTTTTGATGTTGCTCAGGTGCAAACAGGCTAGTCATGCTTAGCTTAGCCTCTTTGTGTATTTTCTCCAATGGCTTGACTTGTGTAGAGGAGCGTGGGAGCAGAGATGGTAATTAGCAGAGCTCTTGTACGTAAATATAACAGTGTGAAAAGAGGACGCCTACCTCGTCATTCGGCATGGAAAAAGCTTTGTAAACCAACGGGCTGGATCCAGGAAAGCAAATTAAAGGCTACAACCTCGTGTGAGAAAGATCTCCAACACCTATAGCTATCAATAGAGCAGGCCGGCGTTTGGAAGGAGACCCGGTTTTATATCATTTGAGAGGTCTTTCCCCTCAGATTATGAAAAGTATTTTATAGGTGCTAGTAAAGAATAAAGAGTCGTGCCCCATAAAACACAAGCCACATGAGAAATGTAGAGCTTTGGCTGCTTTTTCTGGACTGGGTTGCTGTGAACATGCGTAAGAGATGCATACTGTATGTTTTTGGTAAACATTCATTTGTGTTGATGTGTAATATTTTGCATAATATGATTTAGTCAAATATATATTGTGTTTTGAAACTTGTGTACACTTAAATATAGAGATAAGATTTTTCTTTCGTTTTCTTGTCGGCTTTTATTAATCAGGGGTCGCCACAGCGGAACGAACCACCAACTTATCCAGCAAGTTTTTACGCAGCAGATTCCCTTCCAGCCGCAACCCATCCCTGGGAAACATCCACACACATTCAAACACACACTTATACACTACGGACAATTTAGCCAACCCAATTCACCTGTACCGCATGTCTTTGGACTGTGGGGGAAACCGGAGCACCCGGAAGAAACCCACGCGAACGCAGGGAGAACATGCAAACTCCATACAGAAACACCAACTGAGCCGAGGTTCGAACCAGCGACCTTCTTGCTGTGAGGCGACAGCACTACCTACTGCGCCACTGCCTCGTCCCATATTTTAATATTTATCAACTTTTTCATTTGTATCTGAAGTGACTTGCAGACAAGAAAAGTATTAATATAATAAAAACAACACAAAATACAAAGAAAGACAAGACACGAAAAAACATAAAAAAAAACAAGATGAAAAACATCACCGACACAAGAAAACAGAGGTAAATAAGATGGTAAAGATGCAAACATCAAGAAATAAGACATAAAAACTAAATAAAAAGACATGAAATACAAAACAAGAAACCAGACACGAACAAAACTAGACACAAAAATGACACACAACAGGCTAAACTGCACAAAAAAAGTGAACTAAACATGAAAAAAAGAAACCGAAGACAAAAAACAGGCCTTAAATACTAAATGAAGCATACTAAAAACACAGACGTTTGGTGAATTATGTAGTGAAAGTAATGTATATCTGCATATTTCCTCATTACATTTCGAATGCTACAGGGCAGTATGACGCCGTTCCTTTTCTCGCTTACCAGCTGACCGCTTACCTCTGTGTGGACGGCTTTGCCGCTGTTACTAGTGTGTCGAGTGGCTCGCCACGTATGTCTGAGGATTTGAGATGCATAACGTAATGAGAAGTTGACCATGATGATGGAGTTAGAATCCAGCTAAGAAATGGCCAAAAAATAAAATTAACAAGTAATTAACAGGGTGAGAATGTGGTAAAATCTGAAAATGTGGTAAAAATCAGGTGAGGTTTTCTTTTTCTGGAGTGCTTTTCAAAACACTGTTGGTTTAGGGAGAGGGGTGGGTTGGGTGATCGTTGGGTCAGTCAGTCAGCAGACTCGTTCAGGTGGATTTATGGGAGAAAAGCAGGCACAAATGGCACTCACAAGAGAAATTTGAGATTTGTAAAAGCGTACACAGCGGCTTCTGGTGGATTTGGGAAAACAAAAACTGCAAAAAAAAATCCTCCTGAGAGGTATTTGGCGCTCTTCAGAAATGTATACAGTGGTAAGTAATCAGAATGAGCCTTAGTTGCATAAAAAGACAAACAAAACACAAAAAAAGGCAAAACAGACAAAAAAGTGGACTAAACATGAAACAAACAGACAAAGTTAAACAAAAGAAACTAAACACAAAAAGAAACAAGACACAAACTACTAAAAAAATGTAATCAACATGTAAATAACAGGGTGAGAATATGGTAAAATCAGAAAACGTGGTAAAAATCGGGCAAGAGCTTTTCTTTTTCTGGGCTGCTTTTTAAAACACTAGTTGGGTTTAGGGAAGGGGGTGGATGAGGTTATCAATTGGTCAGTCAGTCAAAAGCGTAAACATCAGCCTCTGGTGGATTCATGAAAACAAAAACTGCAAAAACCGTAACACCTGAGATCTATTTGGCTGTCTCCAGAAATGTATACAGGGGTTAGTAATCAGTATGAGCCTGTGTTGAACAAACAAGACAAACAAAACTAGACACAAAACACAAAAACAAGTCAAAACTGATTCAAGTAGACTAAAATGTGGACTAAACATGAAACAAGAAGACAAAGTTAAACAAAAGACAGGAAAGTGGGAAAAACAAACAAACCATAAAATACTTCATAAAACAAATAAAAACAACATACTCATTCTGAAAATGTAGTCCTATATCAGTGTGTGTGTGGGGGGGGAATGGTTTGAGTCCAGCAAAGAATGGTTCCAGAAAGCAGGTAAAACAAAAACAAAAAAATTAAATAAGCAAGCAAATAACAGGATGAAAACGTGGTTAAAATCAGACGGGGGCTTTTCATTTTCTAGACATAAGCTGGATTTGGTGGTTCATTTCGCTGTGGTGACCCCTGATGAATAAAGGTATTAAGCTGAAGGAAAATGAATGAATGAATGTATTTTTACCTAGACCTTGTAGATAAACAAACAAACCCCGGTCAAAACGGCTATATTATTTCCATTGGAAAAACACACACACACACACACACACACACGCACACATAAGACCTAATCATTCATGGTGATTTTGATTGTCAAACTATCATTTCATCACAGAAATCAGACCCATATTTAGCTGCAGTGTAACCGTAGCCTGTGTTACTCACCTGTCTGCCATTTTGGGTTGAATTGGAGTTCGCAGATGTTCATTCGCAGTTTTTCCTATATTATCTTGAAAGAAGATTTTTGGAAGCATTTCCTCTGGCCTGAAGGCACCTGAGTGACCATCAGGATAAAATATCAGACCGCAATTACACCTGCTGGAGGAAAAGAGACTACAAGGAAAAACAGTTTCACAGGGCATTACAATCCTGTATCTTTAGTATTCATACTTGTGTGTGTGCAGCTTTTGTTAAACGTTTATCAACACATTATTATGTTGTCTATCATGGCATTTTTCTTCCTCAAACAGCAGATATAGAGTCTTCCTGGCAGATATTCTACCAGGACGACTCTAATTTTACTCATTTATTCCTTTTCATTTTGGTTTAGTCCCTTTATTAATGAGGGGTCACCACAGCGGAATGAACCGCCAACTTATCCAGCACATTTTTACATAGCGGATGCCCTTATAGCTGCAACCTGTCTCTGGGAAACATCCACACACACTCATTCACACTCATACACTACGGACAATTAAGCCTACCCAACTCACCTGTACCACATGACTTTGGTATGTAGGGGGAAACCGGAGCACCCGGAGGAAACCCACGCAGGGAGAACATGCAAACTCCACACAGAAACGCCAACTGCACCAGCCAAGGCTCAAACCAGCCATCTTCTTGCTGTGAGGCGACAGCACTACCAACTGCGCCGCTGCGTCGCCTCTAATTCTACTCATTCTTCATAATTTTCAGTTCAGCCTATAATAATCAAGCACGCTATATAAATAAGCCGTCTAAAAAAAATTTCCGCTGTTCATAGGTGACGTAGCTGAAGCTCCCTAAATCCTCCCCATCACCACCAAACCACCAAGTTGGGCCGCGTTTTCGCTGGGGTTGGCTCCGCCCTGCCTTCATCTTCAGGAAGTATTTGCCAGCGCTTCACGAGACCTGCATCATCAACAGGGTTTACGCCAAAGGACAACACACAGAGCACAGTAAACAAAACTGCAATGTTTTATGCTTTCTCACTAATGTTAAAACATTTATTCACCTCCTAAATCTTTCTCTTAGAACTGAAGCACTAGTGTCTAAAAATGAGTACTGGTATCTCACAATGAGTACTAATGTCTCATAATATGTACTAGCATCAAATAATGAGTATTAGTGTCTAATAATGAGTACTAAAGTCGAATTATGAGTACTAGTGATTAATAATGAGTACTAGAGTTTAATAATGAGTACTACAGTCTACTAATGAGCACTAGTTTCTAATAATGAGCACTAGTGACTAATGATAAGTACTA